>NW_026400716.1:0-323 GCF_001194135.2 Octopus bimaculoides | reverse complement strand
TGATTACTGATACAATCAATCATTTTTCGCTATTCACTTTCACAAGTGATATTACACACAATTATTCTCAACATGTTTCCTAATCAACATTAATTTCTTATCCACTCGGCCTAATACTTCATATATACAAATCACATTCATCTCACTCAGCACCGATCGAACGTCAGCTGAGCTTACAGTTGGAGAAGAAACGTTCGTTACAATCCACTGCCATCTAATTTTTGGTTCCCAAGTTATTGCAATAGTCTTCAGTTCTGTTTGTTGGGCAACAAAGTTGTTGTTGGCACTCCGTCGCTTACGACGTCCAGGGTTCCAGTTGATCC
>NW_026400715.1:0-358 GCF_001194135.2 Octopus bimaculoides | reverse complement strand
CTGGCATTATGGTTTCATCCACAAGGATGTCATCGATGTACGAATTGGTGACCCTTTTTAGTCTGTCCACCTTTCCCAGGATGGCCTTGAGAATTGTTGCCATAATTTTTGGCGCCGAATTTATCCCAAACCCCAGCCTGGTCAAACAGTATGTCTGGCCCTTATACCTGACAAGCTGATGCTTCCACAGTCTCTCAGCCACATGCACCTGCAGGTATGCCGACTTCAAATCGACGATCGTGGAGGCCCCTGTCATCTGCCTCCATTCTCGCAAGGTGTCTTCGCAGACATCTGTGGCCTCGCCGCCTGTATGACATGATATGTGGTCATTCAGCTCTCGGAAGTCAAGCACTGGTCT
>NW_026400714.1:0-292 GCF_001194135.2 Octopus bimaculoides | reverse complement strand
ATGTATGTATGTATGCATTATATGTATCATTTTAATCAATGCTGCTTAATGTACCTCAAGTTAGTTTGACAAAGCTTTGCATACATCAACAAATGTTTCATCTGTAGTTGAAATATATGTACGGTGGTTCTTAGTAGGCTACGAAATAACGTTTCGCTGTCTGTAGCTGATGAAGCATAACGGAGCAGAAACACGTCTCTAACAGTACGGTGACGTTATTAATAGCCCAGTAGTGTGTTCTGTTACACATATTGTCTATATAAAGAATTTCTTTCCCCAGATCATTTCTGCA
>NW_026400713.1:0-393 GCF_001194135.2 Octopus bimaculoides | reverse complement strand
GAAATAAGAAACATTAGCACGCTGGGCGAAATGCTTAGCGGTATTTCGTCGGTTTTAACGTCCTGAGTTCAAATTCCGCCGTGGTCGACTTTGCTTTCATCCTTGGGGTCGATAAATTAAGTACTTGCTTATTAGAATCGATCTAATCGATTGGCTCCCTTCCCAAAAATTTCGGGCCTTGTGCCTAGAGTAGAAAAGAATTTATGCATGTGATGGCTGTCTACTCATGAGATAAGCTTGACCATGGCTGAGAGATGGATAAGTAATGCCCGTGCAAATGTTTTAAGTCGAGTGCGGCTTACACAACACCACAGCAACTCTCAGTAGCAATACCAAGCAATACCAACACCACAGCGACTCTCAATAGCAGTGGCGGCCCGCAGATAAAACTAG
>NW_026400712.1:0-236 GCF_001194135.2 Octopus bimaculoides | reverse complement strand
TACGTACGTACGTACGTATTTATGTACCCACGTACGTATGTATATATGTACTACGTATGTAGCTATGTATGTAAGTACGTACGTATGTATGTTCGTGCATACGTATTCATGTAAGTGCGCACGTTCGTACGTACGTAGATATGTATGTACATACGTACGTAGATATGTATGTACGTACGTACTTACTTAGGTATGTATGTACGTACTACGTACGTATGTATGTACGTACGTACTTA
>NW_026400711.1:0-807 GCF_001194135.2 Octopus bimaculoides | reverse complement strand
GTTGAGCCCTGTGTGGCTAATAAAGAAACCTATCTATCTATCTATCTACCAATCTATCGGGCCGTCTATCTATTTATTTATCTATCAATCTGTCTGTGTATCTATTTATATGTATATATATTTAAATAATTTATATAAGGGCATTACTATATAGTAATGTCTCACGCTTAGAGGGACTAAATAAGTCAAAACTACCTAAAAATAAGCACATATTTACCGAAAGCGAGGGAATGCAACTTTCAACGCTGACTACTTGATAAATTCTTATAAAGATTTTATCCTATATTATATTATATATATAAATATATATACACATGCATACATAGCTACTGGAGTTACTTTCCTTTTATTCAATGGTTTATTATAGTGTGTGTTGCTATTAATAGCCAACGAGAATGAATCGTAACTCTTCATTCCGACATTTGAAACTCCGAGTACTATAATGACAACCTTTTACTGTTTGTTCTAAATTATAACATATATAAATGATCGTCTATTTATCTAAAATGGAGGGCTCATTCGTTTGTTGTTACTTATTATTATTATTATTATTATTATTATTATTATTATTATTATTATTATTATTATTATTATTATTATATCTTATAAATTAGAACAATCACCATATGGTTGTCATTAGAGTACTCGGAGTTTCAAATGTCACAGCGAAGATTTACGATACATTCTCGTCGACTTTTAATAGCAACAGATGCTATGAGAAACTGTTATATAAAAGGGAAGTAAGTCTAATAGGTGGAAAAAAAAGATGGAAAATGCACGCAACCGTATTCTCACAACACATAGACA
>NW_026400710.1:456-1304 GCF_001194135.2 Octopus bimaculoides | reverse complement strand
TTTTTTTTTTTTTTTTTTTTTCCTTTTAAACTAGGTACTTTTTTTCTTCCAAACGCTAATTTACGGGGATGTAAACACGCAAACACTGGCTCATAGACACACATGCTCGCACGCACATACACACACATATATGTATATAATGAATAAGTATGTCAGTAACACCTATACGGAGGTGCTTTTTTCTATTCACCAAAGTAAATGGAACTTTGACCAGGAGGAACTGATGTCATCAGACGACAACCCACATTCATCGAGTGTTTCGACCCTGAACCGTAACACCCTCCCGTCGGTGGGTCAGCAGAGGTGGCCATGTCTCTGCTCCTCATCTCCTACTGACGTCCAGCTTAAGTCTTCTCTCTAACTCCAAAGCCAGCAAGAAGCTCTTCCAGCCGCCTCTCCCATCTTGATCCTGATCTTGCCCGCAGCCACCCTTCGCTCCTTTCCTCTCATTGGCACTGGCTGTAAACCTCCTCCGTGCCGACTGAGCAGGGCAACCAGCCCCTACAGCCACCTTCGACTGGAAATAATATAGACATGTAGCGTAAGATGCCAAGGTGTGGGATTGAACACTTACCAATGTGGTTGCGAAGCAAACTTCTTACCACACACCCATGCCTTCATGTGTGTATGTATACTATTTTACTTGTTTCAGGCATTTGGCTGCGGCCATGCTGGAGCACCGCCTTTATAGTCAAGCAAATCGATCCCAGAGTTTATTCTTTGGAAGCCTAGTACTTATTCTATCAGCCTTTTTTGCCGAACCGCTAAGTTACGGGACGTAAACACACCAGCATCGGTTGTCAAGCGACGAGCTTCTTCAAGTTTCCGTCAACCAAATCCACTCATAA
>NW_026400710.1:0-446 GCF_001194135.2 Octopus bimaculoides | reverse complement strand
ACACCAGCATCGGTTGTCAAGCGACGAGCTTCTTCAAGTTTCCGTCAACCAAATCCACTCATAATGCTTTGGTCGGCCCGAGGCTATACTAGAAGACACTTGCCCAAGGTGCCACGCACTGGGGCTGAACCCGGGACCATGTGGTTGGCAAACAAGCTACTTACCACACAGCCACTCCTGCATATCTTCACCTCTATACTTTGTGCCTTGCTTGAGTCATTCACTGGAGTGCGCCCAGGCTGGAGCACCACCTTGAAGGATTTCTGTTGGAAATCGCCCACATTACTTGTATTTTTCGTTTCTTACATCTTCTATCAGTTACTTGGGGACGAACCGTTGGGTTACGGGGACATCAATATACCCACGCCAGTTGTCAAGTGATGGTGGGGGACAAATGCAAAGACGAAGATACACATACATGTATGTGTGTGTATAGAGGTATACAT
>NW_026400709.1:0-564 GCF_001194135.2 Octopus bimaculoides | reverse complement strand
ACAATCTTAGACAGGAGACAGACAAGAATGCATCTGATCCCTGCACAGTTCTACTAAGTTAGGCGGTTCTACTAACTTAGACATGGCCTGGGCCAATACTGGCCGAAACCAACCATTCGGATTTATGTATGTATGTATGTACATATACATACGTATATGCATATGTGTGTGTGTAGATAAATGAACGAACAGAAATACAAATGAGAAGTATATACATTCTAGTTCTTTTTCATCATTGTCTATACATCATACATCATGTTTTACGTTCTATATTACGATGTACGACCTCCAGAAAACCCCGCTCAATCTTTCATACCTTATTCCTATTTTGCTTTCGCCATTATCTTCTTTGGTTTTATGTATTTGTTTTCATTTTTAACTCCTCATAGTCTTCAATTTCATTATTGTATAGCAATAACAGTCGTACCTATACATAGCATGCAACACGCAATATTAAACAAGTATGAACATGAAAACTGCGTTTCATCTGAATACGTATTAGTCTATTGTTAGTTCTCTCTCGCTCTCTCTTTTTATCTCTCTTTCTCTCCCACTCCTCTCTCT
>NW_026400708.1:267-477 GCF_001194135.2 Octopus bimaculoides | reverse complement strand
ATATATATATGTACAGATGTATAAATATACATGCATATATACATTTATGGTGCGTGTGTTTAATACCGGTACGGACGTATGTATATTTATACATTTATACACTTATATATGTGCGTAAAATATGTTTATGTGTTTCGCTGTATATGTGACTCTGTGTATTCGCGTGTGTGCATGATTCTATATGTGTTGTTGAACTATGTGCATATATAT
>NW_026400708.1:0-257 GCF_001194135.2 Octopus bimaculoides | reverse complement strand
GCGTGTGTGCATGATTCTATATGTGTTGTTGAACTATGTGCATATATATTTCATTCCATATACACACGTATTTTATACAGCTATAGACACACTGTCACGTATGAACATGTAGTACGCACACGACCATGGCGTTTACGTACACACACATATCCGTATTGCATGCAAGAAAAACAATTACAAAGTTTCTGTAGATGAATGAATGTTATTTAACGTAAAACAAATACAATATAATGGGAAATACGTAAGACAAAGTGCCG
>NW_026400707.1:0-270 GCF_001194135.2 Octopus bimaculoides | reverse complement strand
TGTATATATATATATATACATATATATGTACATATATATATATATATATACGCACATATATATATATATGTGTGTGTGTGTTAATATATATACATACGCTTTAACAAAACGCACGCATACACACACACACACACACAAATATACATACACTCACATATATACATACACACACTCATAGGTACCCGCAGAACACACACAAACACCCGCACATATACAGAGATAAACGCGTGCACACATATATGTACATACGCACTGTACACACACAGAGAC
>NW_026400706.1:3569-3962 GCF_001194135.2 Octopus bimaculoides | reverse complement strand
ATATATATATATATATATATGTATATACGCGAGCACACGTTTCTTTAGATTTAATATCCTTTATGCAGCTTACAAAGTACTAAGTGTACGTGCGTATATTTTCTTTCTATATTTTGAACCTCATGTGTATGTATGTATACGTGTTTATATGCATGTGTTTATGTGCTAAATCTCTTATGCAAAGTTTTACCAAATCCACCGTGTGTGTGTGTGTGTGTGTGTGTGTGTGTGTGTCTAAGTGCATGTTCGCGTGTAAGTCCGTGCGCTGGGCCAATTAAACATTGATATTCTTCGTCTCTAATTGCTACTCAAAATAGCAGATGGAGTTGTATAGGCTTTCTAACATTGCTTCTTCATGTTATGTTATGTTCTGTTACTTTTTTTTTCTAAAAT
>NW_026400706.1:0-2828 GCF_001194135.2 Octopus bimaculoides | reverse complement strand
ATATATATATATATATATATATATATAATGTTTAAATGTTTAAGCTATTTGAGGAAGATTTTGGGATTAGTTCCCGCAGAGAAAGAGAGACAGAAATGGAGAGCTGACAGCAATCAAAAATACGACCGCAACAGACAGTGTGCGGTGTCGTTAAACATGCTCCATATAACGAAACTGTGGGACACAAAATTACAACTCGGGACTGAGTTTTTTGAGAACCGGGAACTATCTTCCTCCATTGAAACACTTTCACTAACATGCGCTAATTCCTCTCCCCCTCTCCACATACACACAGGCCCAAATCACTTCACTCCCTTTGATATTTGCTTTTCTTTCGTGCCTCTTCCCGATTCTCTTCTCAACACCTTTCTCTCTGATCTTGCTTTTTGCCTTTCTTTTCCCTTGTCTCTCTCTCACTCTCTCCCTGTCTCTGCTTTTTCTCTTTTCTTTCTGCCTCCCATTCAACGACGAATTCATATTGTTGTTTCTCCGTTACTAATATATATATATATATATATATATATATATAACGAAACATAACTGTATGCGCGTCCTCTTGTAATAATAATCTACAGACTGTTGCACCTCGAAGCGTCTATTCTTCCATAATATACTGCGGTATTAAAACATTTTGCTATGACATAAAGGGATTCATATTATCTCCCCATTTCATGTGTCTTTGATTCTCATTCTCATCTCTTTCCTCATCCATCCATACATTTATATACGATGGTATATTAATACATTCACACATATTTATGGATGTATTGCATGCATGTACTTTCGTCTGTATGTATGCTATCACTCAAATCTTACACCGATTGTACTATTCGTTATATCTATCAATGTATCTCTCTAGACATCCATCTGCGTACACCTACCTATCTACCTTTTTACCTTATTTGGTTCCAACAAACTATTCTTCTGCAGATGAAAGGTTAGCTTGAAATAAGGCTTATAGAGGAATGCGTTGATGTGGACAATAACATTGAACACACCCTCTCTATCTCTCATTCATTCATTCATTCACTCAATCTCTCTCTTTCTCGTTTTGTCTTTCTACTTTCACTTTCGTTTTCACCTCACTCTCTCGTTCTTTTTATCTTTGTACAATCTTGCCCTCATTTTATAATCTTTCCATTCTCTCTCTCTTTCTCTCTCTCTCTTTCTCTCGTCTTCTTTCCTGCTCTCTCTCTCTCTCTCCTTATCTCTTTTTCCTTTATTTTTAATTTTTATTTTTGTCATTTTATTTTCCATCTCCTGCGTCCTACCCCCCATCCCATTACTTACTTTTCCTTGTCTTTCATCGCTGACGGTAGTTTTCCCCCCATCTCCACCTCATACGTTCCCCACGCCACCAGCATGAGGATTACTAGGTACATATACACATACTCATGCTCATGTCAAACACATATACACACGCATGCAGATAATGTCGAACAGCCACACACACTTTCATACGAGAACTGTGCCCGTGGGCTGGGTATAGAAAACGCATTCACTATCTGCTTTTTTTTTTTACTTCTTACCGTTACTACTACTACTGTCATAACGGTGGTAGTAGTAGCAAAAAGAAACAGCATCGCCAACGACATAATTGTTTTCGGATTTTTTAATCTTAAAACAGCGCACCACCACCGCTACTACTATCATTAGCACGAGTATTACTTCACCACAATCAGTACTACAACTACTACACTCGTGTAGTAGTAGTAGTAGTACTACTACTACTACTACTACTACTACTACAAGAATACTATAACCACTACCGCCGCCGCCACCACAAAGCTACAGCAACAACAATCATTGCAATTATTGGCACTAGTGTTATTCTCACTACACTCACTACTACTACTACTACTACTACTGCTACTACACTCGTATTTAGTACTACCATAAGAATACTATTACCGTCACCACCACCACCACCACTCATTGTCACCTTTACTCCTCCTGCGACCAACACTACAATTACTACTGCTGCTGCTGCTGCTGCGACTACTACTACTACTACTACTTGTATAGCTACTACTAATAGTGATACTACATCTGTATACACATATCCAGCAACATACCTACACAGTCAGTTGATAGAAAGACACTATGACCGAAGAGAGAGACAGATAGATAGATAGATAGATAGATAGGTAGATAGGTAGGTAGGTAGATAGATAGATAGATAGATAGATAGATCGAGCTGGGTCTTGTAATTCTTCGTAAAAGTCGATGCTTTTTTCTTTCTCCATCTTCTCCAGTTTTGCTTCTGTGTTTCGTCTTTTCTCTCCATCCTCCTCGACTCCTTACTCTCTTTCTCCCCCTCTCTTTCTCTCTCTATGTGCTGTCTCTCTCTCTCTCTCTCTCTCTCTGTGCTCTCCTTCTCCAAGACAAGTTCACTTGATTCTGTCTATTGATTATTTTTGCTGCTGTGCAATAGAGTCCTGATTAGTGAACAACAGCAACGTAGAGAAGAAGGCTGCAATGTTGTTGTTGTGGTTGTGGTTGTTAGTGCTGCTGCTATTATTAGTGGTGGTCGTGATGATGATGATGGTGAGGGTGACGGTTGAGGTACTGCTGTTGTCGTTACTGCTTTTGTTGTTGTTGTTGTTAATGTTTGTTATAATGTGATTCGATACAGCTGCTTTTAAATAGAGGGCCGCCGGTGTGTTGAACGCATTGCTCGATCATGTATGTATAGGCAGGTATACACAAGCACACACTTTATACACACCCGCTCTGTAGACAATTGCATACGTATGTCATTGCTTCACATTGCACGCATTCACGTGTCGTGTATATATGTATATATATATATATATGTATATATATAT
>NW_026400705.1:0-328 GCF_001194135.2 Octopus bimaculoides | reverse complement strand
GACAAACAGGCTGCCTGACAAGCAGGTAGGCAGACAGAGAGAGACAAACAGAGACAGACAAATGCCCCAGTATTTGGGTAAGTTACATGTAAAGTGACGTGACCTTTTTATGAATGAAGCCTTCTTTACAGTAAAAATCCCCTTCCTCTTAATTGCCAAAAAAAAAAAAACTTTACGTAGCGTACTTTCGCTAGGACTACTACATACACCACATCTTATATAGAGCATCCCAGGACAATATCACAGGATGAGTAAACCTAACACAAAAAGGAGAGAAGTTGAAACTTGCTCTCTCCCTCTGCTGCCTCTCTTTCTCTCTCTCTCTCTC
>NW_026400704.1:0-236 GCF_001194135.2 Octopus bimaculoides | reverse complement strand
ACGGATGTCTTATGAAACTATTCCACACAAACAATAACAGCCATACCAATAATCCGACATGCCTTCATCATCAGCTGCCCCACAGATATTATGGTTTCAACACCTGGGCAGTACCATTCAATCCGGCTGTCAACAGCACTAAAACATGTGTTGTTTGGGAACAAACATGCCTTAAATATCACTACGTTCATTCAATCTTAATTCTAGGAAGGATTAAACACTAACATTATTAATTA
>NW_026400703.1:0-373 GCF_001194135.2 Octopus bimaculoides | reverse complement strand
ATATATATATATATATATATATATATATACATATATTTATGTGTGTGTGTACGCACCTCTCTCTTTCTGTATATATAAGTAAGTATGTATGCATATATGTATTATATATATAGGATTTATATTGATATATATATAATATATATATGTAAACATATATTCATGAGTGTGTGCGTCCGTGTGTGTGTGTATAAATGCATAAATATATCACATATCTATATAATTATGTATATACATATATGTATATATTATATATATATATATACGTATGTATATACATATGTATGTATGTGTATATGTATGTGTGTTTATGTACATACATATATATACATGCATACATATATATATAAATATATATATATATATATATATATAT
>NW_026400702.1:0-1169 GCF_001194135.2 Octopus bimaculoides | reverse complement strand
TAGTAGTAGTAGTAGTAGTAGTAGTAGTAGTAGTAGTAGTGAGAATAGCAGTAGTAGTAGTAGTAGTAGTAGTAGCAATAGTAGTAGTAGTGGTAGTGAGGGTGGTAGTGGTGGGAGTAGTGGTAGTACCACCACAACAGATGCAACAGTAGGAGGAGGAGGAGGAAGAAGAGCAGTAGTAGATATAGAAGTGGCGGCATGAGCAGTGGTTGATAATTCCGATTTTTGATTTTCTATTCATCTGTTCGAGCGTTACGCTTCTAAGAACCATAACGTGACTTGGCTATATTTTGTATTCTCACATTAATATCGTTCTCTACATGTATTAATAATGCTATCTCCATGTCAATATTCCTACATAAATATTGTCTCCATGCAGTATTCCTACATTAATATCACCTCCATCTTGTATTCCAACATTAATATCGTTATCTCCATGTTGTATCCCTACATTAATATTGTCACCTCCATATTGTGTTTTCACATTAAACTCGGTTGTCTCCGTGTTGTATTCTCATTAATTATGCTATCTCCACGCTAATATCATTAACACCATGTTGTATTCCAATTAATATTGTTAATTCCATGGTATATTCCCTCAATAATATCGCTATCTCCATGTATACTTACATTAATAACGTTATCCCCATGTTTATTCCCTCGTTAATATTATCCCCAAGTGTTCACACATGAATATCGTTATCTCCATGTTGTTTTTCCACATTAATATCATTAACTCCATGTTGTATTCCTATCAATATTATTACCTCGATGGTGTATTCTCACATTCGCATCATTACCATGTTGTATTCCCATTAATATCGTTGTATCCATATTGTATTCCAACATTAATATCCTTATCCCCATGCCGTATTCCCACAGTAATAGCGTTACTTCTTAGCTGTATTCTCCCATTAATATCATTATCTCTATGCTGCATCCCCCCAGCAATATCGTTATCACCATGTATGCTCACAGTAATATCCTTATCTCCATATATTCCGACATTAATATCCTTATCGCCATGTTGTATTTCCACATTAATATCGTTACCTCCGTAGTGTAGTCCCACATTCACATCGTTAGCAACATGAATTACCCTATTAATATCGTTATCTCCATCTTTACGTTCTGAGTTCAAACTCCGCCGAGGTCGACTTTGCCTTTCA
>NW_026400701.1:0-252 GCF_001194135.2 Octopus bimaculoides | reverse complement strand
TTTGTGTGCTTGCAAATCTATCTGTGGATCAGTGGGTAGGTATGTAGTATGTTCAGGTATATATATTATAGCTGCATATTCTATATCATTGTATACATTATTTCAGCTAAATTAATTACAATATATTCGTTATTTGTTGTTTCTTAATTATTCTATTCACATATTAGATAGCAGCCATGTTCGGTTAATTAGAAAAGCTAAATTCTCAATATTTAATTAGTATTTAACCCTTTCCAGTCTGTATTTGTTCAA
>NW_026400700.1:0-425 GCF_001194135.2 Octopus bimaculoides | reverse complement strand
ATCGACTGGAACCCTCGACGTCGTAAGCGACGGAGTGCCAGCAACAACAATGAACAATGGATTATACCTTTTTACTTGTTTATTTTCATCGATGGTAGGCGACATCGTCTACGGCGTGGTTTTAATTCAGAGACGAGAGGTCCAAAACTAGAGTACCTCTCCACCAATACTTTCATCCTCCAGCATCCTAATGTGTGTGTGTGTGTGTGTGTGTTTTATCTAAGGGAGAATTTATTAGTTCAGGTAACGAGAGAAATTCAGTATTGATTACATAATACTGTTTATCGGTTAATGACAGCCTCCGAATTTTACAGACACTTGTAGATCTATGAAATGAAATATTAGAAACCCAATGACGTCTATTCTTCATTTTACCCTCTTTACTCTTTTACTCTTTTACTTGTTTCAGTCTTTTGACTGTGGCC
>NW_026400699.1:0-280 GCF_001194135.2 Octopus bimaculoides | reverse complement strand
CACATGCACACATCTATACGTACACTTCCATATATTTATATTTATATATACACACATATATATACACACACATACTCATATATATATACATTATATATATATGTGTGTGTGTGTGTGTGTGTGTGTGTGTGTATGGAGAGAGTGACAGACTGAGAGAGAGAGAGAGAGCGAGAGGGAGAGATTAATAGATAGACAGATACACAAATATGAAGATATATATTTGTTCATTAATATATTTATAGACACATGAGTACGCACATATATATTTGTATCTGTATGT
>NW_026400698.1:0-415 GCF_001194135.2 Octopus bimaculoides | reverse complement strand
TGCCTGCAGAAATAGATGTCATTCCGTAGCTAGAAGTGAAAGAATATAGGTAGACGTTCTTTATTAAGATGGAGAAAACAATTGTTACTATTAAGCCATGTTATCGCTGCAATTCGTTAAACATCACTACCATCATCATCATCATCATCATCACCCTCGTCGTCGTCGTCATCATCTTCATCGTAGTCATCATCATCATCATTTAAAGTCCGTTTTCCATCATTGTTGTCATCAATTAACGTCCGCTTTTCTGTGATTGTATGGGTCAGACAGAATCTGTTGAAGCAGATTTTCTATAACTGGATGTTCTTCCTGTTGCCAACACTCGTTTCCAAGCAAAGCAACATTTCCCCCATGGTCTGATATATGTTTCATAGAAGACCAGAGACAAGCAACATTACTTGGATGATGATGA
>NW_026400697.1:0-340 GCF_001194135.2 Octopus bimaculoides | reverse complement strand
GTGTGTGTGTGTGTGTGTGTGTGTGTATATATTCCTCTATGCATATGTGTGGTGGTGTGAAACGATGATTTAAGATAACATGTACATCCATACATATTTATGCAATAAACTTTGTCAGTACATTTATTTCCATGTTAAAAGCATGAACTACACTCAAAACATTATATTTATTGTCATCACGCTAGAATTATATATATCTTTTACTTGTTTCAGCCATCAAATTACGGTCATCTTGGGGCACCGCCTTGAAGAATTTTAGTCGAATATATCTAAACCAGTACTGATTTTCTTTATATATGTATACTAGCAGAAATACCCGGCTTTGCCCGGGTTAAAGAGA
>NW_026400696.1:0-396 GCF_001194135.2 Octopus bimaculoides | reverse complement strand
ATGTTGATGTTGCAGATGTGCAAGATGAAAGAAGAACAGTGATCAAAGTTCTAAACAAACATTTATTTACTATTACTTTGTATAAAGCCAAAACCACGACTGGTTAGTATGATAAATTCGTAAAGCATACAAAGCAAAGATAGACATCGTAGATTTTTTCCTGTATACTTTGTGTTCTCGCCATTGTTTAGTAGTAAATTACAGATAGAGTAATGTTGTGGAGCAAAGAAAGTGAGATAGTGAAAGTTAGAGAGTTGAGTGAAGTTGTTTCTCATAGTTGCTGATTGTAGCTTTCTTTCTCTCTCTGGCCATCTGTCTCAAGTGGCTGTCTGCTTGTAGCCATTTCTAGTTGGTTGCTGTTCACTAACTGATTTTGCCTTACCAAATTCTAGTATT
>NW_026400695.1:0-358 GCF_001194135.2 Octopus bimaculoides | reverse complement strand
AACATGAAATATAGCAGCATACCAAAAACGTGAGCGGGCAAGACATATATATATACTGATAAATTTCTGCGTACAGATACCAATATATACACGCATTTCCCGCGTATACATTATATCTAATCACCCATCTCTAATGCTAGAAATAGTGCGGGAGTGAATATAGTACCGGAGCAAAATATAATGACTAGAAAACTCAAAATTGTAACGTACGTATGAATTGAGGAATTTATCTATAATATGATATGTGACAATTAGTCGGTTGCCATAATAAACTCAGACTTTCGGATGTCGTGGCGGAAGTCTGCTCCGGCATCTCGTCAGTTACTAAGACATTTTTGTTTGTCTTAATAACTGACGA
>NW_026400694.1:0-244 GCF_001194135.2 Octopus bimaculoides | reverse complement strand
TAACCCTAACCCTAACCCTAACCCTAACCCTAACCCTTACCAACATCGCTACGAGCACCGCTGCCTCCACGTCCACCACCAGCAACCTGACTCTTACAATTCACCGTCACTACCACCACACCACCACTCTTAGCTTCACATTTACCCATCACCTGCACCACTGCCACCATCCTTTACTACTACCAATACAATTCGGATCTATTTCAAAACGGGGGCACCAGTTTTCATTAATGTTTTACGTAGT
>NW_026400693.1:0-533 GCF_001194135.2 Octopus bimaculoides | reverse complement strand
GGGTGTAGTTGTGATGATGGTGAGTGATAACAGGCATGGTTTTGATGTTGATTGGTTTATAGTTTGCAGTGGTGGTGATGGCGGTGTTAGTAGAGTCGTGAATACAGGTTTTGTTGTTGTTGTTGTGGTTATTGGCGGTGGTGGATCTAGTGTCGGCGATGATAGTCGTTCATGTCTATAAAACAGAATATACATATATGAAGGGAAAATTTTGTTTTTGTAACTTTTTCGTTTATTTGTCATTTAATTTTATATTATATTATTTATTCATGATTTTCTTTACTCAGTATTACGTCTAACAAGTGTGTGGAGACAAAAAGAAAACAATATGTAGTGAAAATATAATATTCGTAGTTTTTTAGTGAAAATATATACGTGTAAAAATACAGCGGAAATAGACACTCAATCGTATGAACAGTTCATTGTTGACTTTCATTTATATATCGCCATATAAACCATCCTTACATTTCTGAGTGACATGAATACGTAAGGGAGGCACACACATCCACACTCACATACACGCGCTCATACAC
>NW_026400692.1:0-213 GCF_001194135.2 Octopus bimaculoides | reverse complement strand
ATTATTATTATTATTACTACTACTACTACTACTATTATTACTATTATTATTACTACTACTACTATTACTATTATTATTACTACTACTACTATTACTATTACTATTATTACTACTACTACTATTACTACTACTACTATTACTATTATTACTACTACTACTACTATTATTACTACTACTACTATTACTACTATTATTACTACTACTACTACTACT
>NW_026400691.1:0-312 GCF_001194135.2 Octopus bimaculoides | reverse complement strand
CACACACACACATTTGTTAGGCTTCATGTAAACATGCACACTTACACATGTTTTTACTTATCAGTGAATACTCTTACATTTTGTCTTGCAAACAAAGTTTTCCAATCCTCAAACAATTTACTTCCATTGTATGCAACTACATTCATGCATGCTGATATTACATATCTTATGAGATATGCTTGCCTTATGTCATTTCAACATTTGTGTATCCTCTATGTTCAGCACCCATGGCTTACCCCTGCACACATCACTTGATAATATCATACTTCATGCAATCTGCCCTTCATTCACAGTTTCAGTTATTCTACTTTT
>NW_026400690.1:0-206 GCF_001194135.2 Octopus bimaculoides | reverse complement strand
CACACACACACACACACACACACACACACACACACACAAGTATATATATAAATGGTTGTTTTTATAGAAACATTTTAACAATGAAATGATGTATTCAAGACCTTTTAACAGATTTAATTTTTACAAGGAAAAGTTTGGAAGTGACTTCGAATTTTCGGCTTACTGACTTGTATCAGATCTTTTATATGCATATGTCTGCGTGTTAG
>NW_026400689.1:1776-2084 GCF_001194135.2 Octopus bimaculoides | reverse complement strand
AGTGCGTGTGTTTACTACCGGCATAATGCCTCTCCCAAGGTTTAATTGTAATAATAATAATGATAATAATAATAACAATGTTAAAATGAAATATAATCTAATTTATTATTGGAGTAAATGGAGGAAGTGAATGTTTTATGGAAATTCTACACAATTTCAGAAATGTATGTCCATGGAACTGAAATAATTGGAAGTGAATGAGATATTTTGTCAGAAATCATTATTTTATAATGTTAGAATCTATTATTCTCATATTTCTAAACGTACAATAATTCTCGTCCTTTTTCATGTAAAGTACGAATTTCAAC
>NW_026400689.1:1613-1755 GCF_001194135.2 Octopus bimaculoides | reverse complement strand
ATTCACATTTTAAAAGATGCAATAACCAGTCAATCAGTAATCAACATAGTACGATTAGTGCGACTGATCAAGAAAATACAACCAGAAATAGTACCCGACTGTGTAAGTATAGCAACATCTTTTTTTTTTTTTTTTTTTTTTT
>NW_026400689.1:203-425 GCF_001194135.2 Octopus bimaculoides | reverse complement strand
GCTAAATTTGTAATTTTCGATAAAAGTAAAGATATCTCTTGTTACCTGCAAATAAATTTGGGATTTTTTTCTGCTCATTTCAAATCAATTTTCTTTGAAATATTAATATTCTTTTCTACTCTAGGCACAAGATCCGACATTTTGGGGGAGGGGCAGTCGATTAGATCGACTTCAGTACGCAACTGGTATTTAGTTTATCGACCCCGAAAAGATGAAAGGCAA
>NW_026400689.1:0-153 GCF_001194135.2 Octopus bimaculoides | reverse complement strand
ATTTCCCCGGTGTGCTAACGTTTCTGCCAGCTCGCTGCCTTTTTGAGATATCAATATTAATTTCTTGAAATTATTTCCTATTTTCTTTGAGACATCGCAAGAATTGCCCATAAATTCTTTTCTTTGTGTGTGTGTGTGTGTGTGTGTGTGTGT
>NW_026400688.1:0-219 GCF_001194135.2 Octopus bimaculoides | reverse complement strand
AGCATTAGACCTGTAAATTTGTATGCATTTATGTGTTTAAGCATATTCGAAGAGCAGTGCATTGTATGTCAATGAATGCTGAATAATGTATCGCATGTATCACATGATCGATCAGACTATCGAATGTTGTTATACATTGCTGATCATGGTGCGCTTTGCATCATTTTTAGCTTCTGAATGATGATGCCACACTGGCTTGGTGAGCAGCCCAACATCCTC
>NW_026400687.1:0-1212 GCF_001194135.2 Octopus bimaculoides | reverse complement strand
GTGTGTGTCTGTCTGTTTATGTGTGTGTATCTGTCTGCGCATGTATAATGGGTAGGTGCATCGTCTCAGTCCAGTAAATATAATTCAGAATGCTACCTTATAATACACTTTTTATGTTGAAACATTTGCCAACCCGTCTGATATGGCAGGGATTTTTTAATGACGTACACTGTACAATCCAACGAGTAATTTTGTAGAAAATTACTCGAACTGCTACTGTTATCAAACGACCGTCCCTCAAGCTACAGTATACCCTCTTAGAGTAGGACATACTTGATGAATCCCAACTATATGAGTCTGGAAAAGGAAAGAGAATGGTTTCGTCTCTTCTGAAACCTATTGCATAATATGTCTACATCAAGTATGACAGGGGCAAAGCGTTAAAAAAAAGTGTGGCATTTTCACACGTTCATACATATCCGAAGTCGTAAGACTAACGTATTTAAAATAAATTTTATTTTATGATATCTTAGTCCGAGGAGTTTTCAGGCTAATACTCTTTTATAAAAGCTTGCAGCCGTGTAGTCGCCGCTGGCGGTATCGAAGCAGCGACTGTTGGAACTAAACTTCAGATTAGACTAAAAAGCAAGCACCATCCTCCGTACGACCTAGTGTTGGAAAATATAGCAAGCAGCCAATACACGTATTCTGCAGAAGGATGCGACACTTGAAGATATGTCAGAATTTTCTTACACTAGCAACAAGATTCGGGTACTTATAATAGACTGACAAAGCTAGAGGCACAGAAAAGCCATATGTGATTTTGGAATGAGCGACAGAAAGATATGCTATTCTAAATGACGTAGCCGGAAGTTGCAACATACGCTGGATTAGGCTGGCTATGGCGCAGTTCAAAATAGATTGAAACGGGTCGTAGACTAAGATCATATTACTGTACATTGGGATTTTGTAAAACTTACTTGAAGATTACAGAAAATTTAGATTATTTAGACAGCAAAATAAGTTAGTCGAGATTGCATCATAGAGTTTAATACTGATATATGTTATGTAGGAAAACTTGTTTCATTGAATATGTTAGCAGTGATATAATATTTCCGTTTTCCATGTATCTGGTGTCCTTGAGTTAGTCGTCAGATATTGCGTCGTGTTTCACAAAATAGAAAATGCCGCTCGCTTATAATTACGAATAATAAAAATAGTTTGATATTCAAAGTTTTTAGTGGGAACCTCGGTGACAAAAAAAAAATGTAA
>NW_026400686.1:0-244 GCF_001194135.2 Octopus bimaculoides | reverse complement strand
CTTTCAGAAATTAAAACAAGAATTATAAACATGGGTATAAATAACAATTGAATTATGTTAGTACTGTGCTGAGACTACCATAATAAACATTAATGAGATAGACTCTAACACACTCATACACATATACTTGTATGTACACATACATTAACAGACAAAGAGGGAGTAGACATTTCATGATTGTTAGCTTTCTGTTTTTCTTTAAGATCATTTCTGAAATCATGCTGTGTACTAACATTATTGATTA
>NW_026400685.1:0-270 GCF_001194135.2 Octopus bimaculoides | reverse complement strand
ATACCGCTAAGCATTTCGCCCGGCGTGCTAACGTTTCTGCTAACGTTTCTTACCACACAGCAACGCTTTATCATATATATATTATCATTAATGGTGCGAAACTTAGTATTACCAATTGGTTGATAACTTATGAAGAATTAAGGAACTTCTGTATCTGCCTCCCGTCCAGTTGTACACTCAGTACACGTTATGTCGTTTGTTTATTTACCATACATTTTTCGTGACCGCGTGTGTATCGTTGGCGATTTTTTTTCTCCGTCTTCCCTTCTT
>NW_026400684.1:0-289 GCF_001194135.2 Octopus bimaculoides | reverse complement strand
GAGGAGGAGGAGGAGGAGGAGGAGGAGAAAGAGGTGGAGGGGCAGGAGGACAGCAGCATCAGGAGGGAAAGGAGGAGCAGAAGAAGCAGCTGGTGCAGGGGCAGGGGATTATGGAAGGTGTTGCAACTTATTATCACGCTCGCGTCTCCGTGGTTTTCGAGTTGTTGTTCTTGTTTATACAACCACAGTTTCCTGTGTTTGCTGTTGAGGTTATTATTGTCCTTATTGTAATTATAATCGGGAGGCGCAATAGCCCAGTGGTTAGGGCAGCGGACTCGCGGTCATAGGA
>NW_026400683.1:0-701 GCF_001194135.2 Octopus bimaculoides | reverse complement strand
AGAGGTCCAGCCTCATCTTGAAGACACCTACATCCACCCCATGCAGGTCTTTCGGGATGATATTGAAGAGCTGTGGACCTTGAAGCCCAGGCTATTGCAATATCTTGTCCTACATCTTGATGGCAAATTTGGAGTCCTTGGCACTATGCAATGGCGTCCAGTTCTTTTATTTGTGTAACTTTCGATGCCAAAGTTTGGTACAATTCCTTCGGGGATCTTCCAGATGTATATTATAGCATATCTTTCTCGCCTACGCTCTAAGGAATAGAGTCTTAATCTCTTGAGTCTTTCCTAATAGCTTATATGCTGCATAGAGGCTATCTTCTTCATGTAGCTTCGCTGGATTGCCTCAAGTTCTGAGATTAATTTGACACTGGTTGGTGACCATAGCTGAGAGCAATAGTCAAAGTGGCTTAGAACAAGTGTCCTCTAGAACACCATAATGGTTTCCTGATTTCTTGTTCTAAAAGTCCTAAGAATCCATCAGGTCAGTCGCCTGCATTTCATTGACAATTTAGCAACATGAACATGAAAGGATGCATTATTACTCATGTAAATGCCCAGGTCTCGCACTGACTGTGCCTCTGGGATTGCAGTCCCTCCAGGTCCATTATATTTAACGGGTACTGCATTTAGTTTTGCATGCTGATTGCACAAGGCTTGAAACTTTTCAGCATTAAACTGCATGTTATTCTTTTCAG
>NW_026400681.1:0-247 GCF_001194135.2 Octopus bimaculoides | reverse complement strand
GTATGTATGTATGTATGTATGTATGTATGTATGTGTTTGAATGAGTGGAGGGATAGCATGGATGGATGAATGGGTGAACGGATAAATATTTTTTATTGCTTCAGTCATTTGACTGCGGCCATGCTGGAGCACCGTATTTAGTCGAACAAATTCACTTTGTAAGCCTAGTACTTATTCAATCAATATCTTTTACCGAACCGCTGAGTTACGGGGACATAAACACGCCACTCGATTGTCAAGTGATGGT
>NW_026400680.1:0-428 GCF_001194135.2 Octopus bimaculoides | reverse complement strand
TCAAAATTAAATTGAGCTTTATAGATAAAATATATATAAAATATATATATTAATATATATTAATAGATAACTTATTTAACACTAAATTATTTAGAAGTTATAGTTTCATTTCAACATAATATTAGAACTTCGATTTGAATAGTGTTGATATATTTTCGATTGTTTTTGATTAATAATATTTGATTAATAATTAGTCTTTATTGTTTATAATATCATTAAAGGTTTTTTAATTAAAACTTTGTATATATATATAAAGTTTAATCTTTTATTCTTAATAATTTTTTTCTTTCCTAATTTTTTCATTCATAATTTTTTCATTCATAATTTCTTCATTCATATTTTTATTTTTACGTTTGTAGAAATAAATATTCTTGTATATTTCTATTATTCAATTGATTTTTTAATGATAATTAAATAAACGTTTTTAG
>NW_026400679.1:0-417 GCF_001194135.2 Octopus bimaculoides | reverse complement strand
ATATAATTAGAAATATAGCATTTGTAAATCTCTCAGAGACTTATACAGTAGCAGCCCAATAAAGTGATAGTTTGTTGCCAACTTAATGTGATAGTCACAGGTAACGGAAGATTGCTATTGCTATTTAGCCCCAACAAACACCGTTTCCTGTTGGCTATGTAACACCAGCATTCTGTGTCCTTAGGTTTTCAAACAGGGGAGTTAAGCACCTCCACCCAAGAAAGCCAGCTTCCAGAGACTAGTTTCAGAGTCATTGCTCTTCATCAGTCTGCAGTAGCCTAGCATTCTTCTGTTTCCTGAGACTCCCACATTAAGTTGGCAACAAATGCTCACTTTATTGTACTGCTACAGTATAAGTCTCTCTGCTAGATTTAGAAATGCAATATTTCTAATTTTGTAGATCAGTGAATTTATTTC
>NW_026400678.1:0-290 GCF_001194135.2 Octopus bimaculoides | reverse complement strand
ATGTATATACATATATCTTTATACACACACATATATGTATATATTACATAGACACACACACACACACATATATATATATATATAATATACATATATGTATGTATGTTGTTTATATAGCCTTCAGATCATGATTATACATTTAAAAGATCAATAACCACACTATTAACCCATGTCTTTACCTCATTATCTGTCCGCAGTGTCTTAATCACTTGATCTAATAATCATTTCATTGCTTTGATTGAATTCCATTTTTATTTATTTATTTATTGTTTTATTATTATTTCACACAC
>NW_026400677.1:0-302 GCF_001194135.2 Octopus bimaculoides | reverse complement strand
TTTGTCCCCTCTATGTTTAGCCCCTTGTGGGCAATAAAGAAATAAGGATCGCTGTTTCGATTCCCAGACCAGGCGTTATGTGTGATTGTTGAGCGAAAACACCTAAAGCTCCACGAGGCTCCGGCAGGTGGGGGTAGAACCCTGCTGTATTCTTTCACCACCACTTTCTCTCACTCTTTCTCCCTATTTCTCTTGTACTTGTATTTCAAAGCGCCAGCCTTGTCACACTTTGTGTCACGCTGAATCTCCCTTGAGAACTACGTTAAGGGTACAGGTGTTTGTGGAGTGCTCAGCCACTTGCA
>NW_026400676.1:0-514 GCF_001194135.2 Octopus bimaculoides | reverse complement strand
CATACACACACACACACACATACACATACACGCGCACACACACACACACACAAAGACCCATGCACACATATGCACTTACATATATACATACACACTTAGCTAAAGGTTCCAATGGGATAGACATTAGTCAAGCGAGCTCTTTGGACTTATGCAGTTACCGCCTACTAAGTTCCACTCTAAATACTTTTGGTCAACAGAAGGCCGCAATGGAATATACATTTCGAAGGTGTCAAGCACTTGGATCGAGCCTGGAGCCATGTAGTTGCGAAGCGAATTTTTTTATCTCATAGCAATACATATGTACATACAATTTTGAAATATATTTGTTTTTATGTTTGCGGTACACACACAAAATGCCTCGAAATATATCCATTTCCTCAGTAAAGTACGTCGCAAGGCGACATTGCTTTTGGAAATTAAATAAGGGACTAAAAACATAATTGGTATTGTTGTCTAGTGAAAACAATAGCAGAAGAAGAAGAAGAAGAAGAAGAAGAAGAAGAAGAAGAAGAAG
>NW_026400674.1:0-306 GCF_001194135.2 Octopus bimaculoides | reverse complement strand
ACACCGTCGACTACTATCTCTTTTATTTGGCACACTGGCCACGACACAGACGGGACAGCACAAGGACAGACAGAACACCAGAGTGGGGACAAAAACACAAAACGAACGAATGGAGGATGAATAAAATCAATGATGAAGAAATATTCCCTGTCACCTCCTCTGGTGGCATCAGCTTCAATTTTGTACCTTCTTTTTTTAACAAATTTCTGCTGCTCCTTGCTGCCTCTGAGTCTTTAGTCACTTCTCTGACTTCCAGCTATTTTACTGTTTCGACAATATTCTCCCTGCCCTCTACTGCAGCGTAGC
>NW_026400673.1:0-424 GCF_001194135.2 Octopus bimaculoides | reverse complement strand
GGGGGGGGGGCGGTAATCAAACAAATCGACCCTAGGGCTTATTTTTTTGAAACTTAATAATTATTCTATCAGTATAATAATTATTCAATTTGCCGAACCACTAAGTTACAGGGACATAAACACACCACCACAAGATGTCAAACGGTGGTGGTGGTCAAACACAGACACAGAGACACACGCACATAGATATATATAAACATATATATATACACACACATAGATGTACATCCATCCACTACAAACACACCGACTCACACTCATACCTCAACTTCTCCTCCCATCCTACCCACCAAGCTCTCCATCCCTTACTCTAAATTTCTCTGTCTGCGCAGGCTCTGCAGTGACATCCATGACTTTGAGACTCAGTCTCAACTCATGGCTCGCCATTTCATCCTTCGTGAATATTCCTTCACCACTATCCACA
>NW_026400672.1:0-529 GCF_001194135.2 Octopus bimaculoides | reverse complement strand
GACCGTGAGTCCGCTGCCCTAACCACTGGGCCATTGCGCCTCCACTTAGGGCTCATATAGCATAGCAAAGAACTAGAACAATAACACTCTGCATACCATATGACAAAAAAAGAAGTTGTGTAGCTCCTCGTGGAGTCATGACTGTTTACATCACATCACATCTCAACGAATACACTTTTGCAATCCAAGAGCAGGAGATAACCCCAAAGTATCCCATGAATGAACATGACAGCAAAGCCCTTAAATTCCCATGATGTGATTGCAAATATTTATTATGCCACTCTTCTGTGGTAAATATAACACGTGTAATCAGTAACTGCCTGAAGATATCATTGAGATACTACCAACCAGTGCTACATGATGTTAATAACGCAATATACAGTGCCATCTGCCAAAAATATTGCCCAAAGTTTTTACTATTGAATATGTATGTGTTGGGTCATCCCATAAATAATGCATTTTTTTTCCAATTGCATGGAAGGGGGAGGGGATAAACTACCTGCATCAACTTGCTATAAAAGCAGGTAGT
>NW_026400671.1:0-730 GCF_001194135.2 Octopus bimaculoides | reverse complement strand
TATATATATATATATATACAAACGCACATCTTTAATTTAGGTATTATTTAATATATATCTATAACATCAAAGACTCTTTTAATAATTTGTATTTTCAATTATATATTTTCACATATATGTATTATATTTTTACACACAAAATAAAGGCAAGGAAAAAAGGTATTTCTGGGCAACTCTCAGGTATAGGTTTTGTGTTATCTTTAATTGAATTATATTAAAGGCAAAGCACTTTTATTTTTCTTATAATCGTTTTTGATATCAATATTTACAATATACATTTCTGCATTTACATAAAATTTTATTTCAAAAAGCAATAGATTTAAATTCAATTATATTTAGACATACCCTTTATAACAAGATTCGAAATAAAAACAAATGTCTGTAGCGAATGTCAAGGTGAAATATTTATTGCTTTGAGAAATCAACAATTCTTATATGAAAATTTAAACTAAACTATTGTCAGTCAGTGTTTAAACAATATAAAGTAAATTTACATTTTCCTTTCAACACCCTCTTTTGCTGTCTCCACGTATCAAGTTGTTTCTTTTCCTTTTCTCACTTTCTTTCCTTGTTCTGTTATAATTCATGTATTTTTCTCTCTCTTATATACTGTTATCTTTCCTAACACTCTCTCTTTCTATCTCTTTTTCTCTCTCTCCCTCTCTCTCTTTCTCTCTCTTTGCATACATATATATGTACGAGTGTGTGTGTGTGTATATATATATACATA
>NW_026400670.1:0-4672 GCF_001194135.2 Octopus bimaculoides | reverse complement strand
ATTTCATTATTCTCTTTAACCCGGACAAAGCCGGGTATTTCTGCTAGTATGTAAATAAAATTCACATTTCTTGGGATTTATACATTTTGTAATAATTATGTTTCGACTTTTATATCATGTTTTCGGATATGTATGTGTACGCGTGTGTGTTTGTGTGTGCGCGTGCGTTGTGTGTGTGCGCGCGCGTGTAGGTGTGTGCGTGTATGTAAATATACATGTTTCTGTTTCCTATACTTTATTTCTGTACACATTTTTGCTCACCAGTTTGAAAAACCAGATCTACAGATGGAATATACAGGGCGTCTGATTGTACGACAGGATTACATTGGTGTTGAAGTAGAGAAGGAGGGAAATGGCATAAGAGAAGTGATTCTGTCAGCCACTGGCAAGAGAGAAGACAATGAAATGTCCATGAACATCGCATACAACACAGGTAACTATTAATAGTGATTGTTAACTACAAGTGTATAGAGTAATGGGTGTATATGTGCTTAGTTTAAGGTTAACTGATTGCTGCAGTGAACATGCAATGTAGCAGTGAGACCTCTCCTCAAAGTATCCCTGCTTCTATTTAAATAGGGGTCACATGAACCAATGAGGGAGCTTCTATGTAGTCACTTGACTTTACACAATGTAACAGCCAAATCTCTCCCTCAACAAACTCCCTACTGTCTTTAAAATAGGAACAACATGAATCAATGACGAAGTTTCTATGCAGTCACTCGACTACACAGCCATACAGGGTGTCCACAAAGTCTGGGTACATGGGGATTAACACATACTTTTCAAACAAAACAATTTTATTTCATTAAAATGTTAATAAATAATATTTTCAAAATGATTTCCATCATTTTCAATGCATAACTTGATGCGCCTTGCAAAATTCAGGTGAACTTGATAAGTCTACATTACCATCCATTTTCAGCACACTGACTGGTAATGCGTTCTCTCATGAGGTTTAAATCTGTAATCTTTATTGAGTAAACTTTCTCCTTCAACATACCCCAGAAAAAGAAATCAAGGGGAGAAGGGTCTGGTGAACGAAAGGAGCATTATTATTATTTCTTATATTTAATCGTTTATGTTATGGTTTTAGTTACTCCATGTACCCCCATGGGGATTAGTACATACTTTAAGAAATTATTATTTCTTATATTTAATTGTTTATGTTATGGTTTTAGTTACTCCATGTACCCCCATGGGGATTAGTACATACTTTAAGAAATTACTATTTCTTATATTTAATTGTTTATGTTATGGTTTTAGTTACTCCATGTACCCAGACTTTGTGGACACCCTGTAGAATATGATGATTATGCTTATCAGCAGCAACAGCAGCAGTATTAGGTACTATGTTTTGATATAAGAGATGATGATAAGGCGATGAGCTGGTGGAATTGTTTGAACGCCGGACAAAATGCTTAGCAGCATTTCGTCCGTCCTTATGTTCTAAATTCAAATTCCGCCGAGATCGACTCTACCTTTCATCTTTTCGGGGTCGATAATATAAGTTCCAGTTGAGGACTGGTGTCAATGTAATCGATATACCCCCCCACACACACACTGCTGGCATTGTACCAAAATTTGAAAGCAATATAGGACGTGATGGCTACGGCTGGAAATCCCTTTAATCATAGGTCTACTGAATCAAATCTAATCTAAACAACAGCATATTTTGAATCCCTTGTTACCCGTTGATATTTCGGGTTACATTTTATCCCCCACCTCCCCTCTTCTCATCTACAAAAACCTTTCTCCTTTACAGAAGACCCTAGCAAGAAAGTCGGATTTGACGCCAAGCTGAAGGACGAGAAATTCATGTTACAGATTTATCGTATAAAAGATTATTGGAACAGAGGAAACGATTTCTCACTCACTATTGAAAAGAGGCCCATCTCTGTGGTGTTTTTCAGTTTCTTGTGGAACCCTTCGGTCTTGATTGACATCAAAGTAAGTCACTTGAGCGGTTTTCTAACTTTGGATAAGTTTGCTGCAGGAAAAACTAGAATTTGGGTTTTATTCGGAGTATTCTTTTTATCTTTTATCGATTACAAATTTCAATCATTATCTTTTATCGATTACAAATTTCAATCATTAGACTGCAGCTGTACTGGGACACTACCTTGACGGGTTTAGTCAAACAAATTAATCCCAGTACTTATTTTCTGTTTTGTAAAGTCTGTCACTTATTCTATCGGTTTCTTTTGCTGGACCACTATGTTAAGGGGCTGTAAGCAACGCAACACCAGATAGTAAATATCCTTCCTGACGATATTCGGACATAATGTGGGGTTATTTTACATCTAACGTAGCTTGAATAGTGATGATCGAAACCTAATGGCCGGATTGTAGCATATATAAGATTCTTTTATGTTTATTTCTTTTGTTGATTCTAGTCCTGTAAATCTCTATTTTTCATCGTGATACAAATAGAATTATCAAATATCCACTATATTTCTTCTCCATTTTCTTTTTTTAATTTTACACATTATTGGACGGGTTTATCCATATATATTGTGGAACTTTCTTTCAGTATATTTGATAACACCAGCTGATATCTGGGTTTTTTTTAATCACTTGCGGGGAAATTACATCCTCAATATTTGAGGATATATATATATATAGGGATGTGTGTATATATATATATATATATATATAGATAGATAGATAGATAGATAGATAGATAGATAGATAGATAGATATACTTTCATATATAAGAGTGTATAAAGATATATACACAGAGAAGACCCATACCGATAATGGAACTAGAATGAAAGGAATTATTATTTTTGTTAATCCCATACTCGAGTTTCCCTATTAATGATGTGTGTGTGTGCGCGCGTGCGTATACATATAACAAGAGAGAGAGAGAGAGAGAGATAAAAAAAAAAAGACCTCCTGAACTCTTACATGCGTAGCGGGCTTGCTACCTGCAGCCTATTGTATAGTTTTATCCTTTCTTTTTAGCTATCTAATACTTTCCTGATTGTTTTGGCCGTGTCAAGGAGGCAAAACTTTCGTAACAGTTCTACTGGGCACTCTATTCCAATTTCTTTTATATTCCTCTCTGATGCTGTTCCCATTGACCCAACAATAATTGGCACTATTATGACCTTCTTCATTTTCCATAGCCGGGTTATTTCGCACTTAAGAGGATTGTATTCATCTATTATTTCGCCTTTTTTCTTGACTCTTTGTGGGTCAGAAGGGCATGCAAAATCAACTATATAGCACATTGGTGCACCTTGTCCAACACCACTAGGTATATTATTATTATTATTATTATTATTATTATTATTATTATTATTGTTGTTGCTGTTGTTGTTGTTGTTGTTGTTATTATTGTACTTGCACAGCTTCTAACGCTGGAGATGTACTACATTGTCAGCTGTTCACTACCAGTTAACTAAAGCAACACCCCTTATTTTTCGAGCACCACCCGGAGTATTCGAGCACCACCCGGAGTATTCGAGCAGTTCCAAGCAGAGCTGTTTTCTGCAAGTGCTCCACCCTGATTGCAGCCCCTATTTATTCCATGTACTTCTCAAGATTTTTACTCACTGTTCCCAGGGCTCCGACAATTATTGGTACTACTACCATCTTTTTCATCGACTACAACTGCTTAACCTCCCAAGCTAACCTGTCATATCTATCGACTTTTCTTTCTTCCTTATTGCATACCATGTTGTCAGCTAGGCATGCTATATCTATGATCCAGCATCGTTTATTTTCTTTCTCAATTAGCACTATGTCTGGTTTCCTATTTTCTATCTCATGGTCACACTGAATCATAAAATCCCATAGGATCTTTGCATTATCATTTTCGATGATGCCTTCGGGTTTATGTTCGTACCACTTTTTTGCTCTGTCAAGTCCAAACTTGAGGCAAAGTGCCCAATGGACAAGCCTTGCTATATTGTCCTGACATCTTTTATATTCTTTCTGGGATAGTGGCATACATTGGCTGGTAACATGCCATACGGTTTCACCGTTTTGTCCACAGATTCTTCACTTATCACTTTCTGATGTGTTGTCTATTCTGTATTCTATGTAGTTTGTTCATAGTGCTTGCTCTTTGACAGCACAGACTAGAGCTTCTGTTTTCGGTTTTAAATCACTTTTAGTCATCTACAGCCATCCTTTTCTCTGTCTGTCTTCAACATCCCTATGAAATTGACCACGCATTCTTTTCTTTACCCACCTAATTTCAGTTTCATTCGTTTTCAATTTCTTGTATAGTGCTTTATCTTTGCAATCTTTCATCCTACACAAGCCTGACCTTATTACTTCTAAGAATAACGGTTCTGTGGCATTTTGTTGCATACCATGCTATGTTGTTTTCTTCTGCTCTAATGCTGTGTTCACATCCAATAAGTCCTCTTCCCCTCTTTTTCTTGGCACATAAAATCTGTGTTACTTTTTGTGTGAAGCGACCCATATCTAGTCAGCAACCTCCTTGTCTTTCTGTTTAAGCTGTTTAGTTCGTCTACTGTTCATGTGATTATCTCTGCTCCATATCTAAGTAATGAAACTGCCCAGGTGTCGATAGCTTCCATGTTATTCCGTCCGTTTAATTTCGACTTAAGGATCAGTCTCAGTCTGTGCAAGTATTATTATTAAGGTTGTTTTTATTATTATTATTATTGTTCAGTAGTTTTATTTTTATAACGTG
>NW_026400669.1:0-221 GCF_001194135.2 Octopus bimaculoides | reverse complement strand
TATATATTTATATATATATATAATGTTATCAGACTATGCAGGTGTGCTATAAGACAATGAATTATAATTTATGATGCAGGTGCTTTCTCTTAAAATGCCATATTTATGCATATCTTGGTTCTTGGATGTTATTTTTGTTCAGTCACAAGTCAGCCCAGATCAAACAGACCGGTGATCAAAAGCATTCCAGCCGTGACCATCTCGTCTGTTTTTTTTTTTTT
>NW_026400668.1:8619-8819 GCF_001194135.2 Octopus bimaculoides | reverse complement strand
AAAGAACGAACGAACGAACGAATGTACGTACGTACGTACGTACGTACGTATGTACGTGATTAGGTAACAAAGTACGTACATACGAATGAACACATGAACGAACGAACGAACGAACAAACGAACGAACTAACTAAAGAATGAACCAACGAGAGAACTAACGAAAGAACGGACGAAAGAAACATACGTACTTACGTCCGTAT
>NW_026400668.1:6785-6949 GCF_001194135.2 Octopus bimaculoides | reverse complement strand
TTAGTTAGTTCGTTCGTTCGTATTTACGTCCGTATGTTCATTCGTGTGTACGTACTTAAGTACCTAATCACGTACATACGACGTATATTCGTTCGTTCGGTCGTATGTTCGTATGTACGTATGTACGTTCCTTCGTTCAATCGTTCGTTCGTTCGTTCTTTTTT
>NW_026400668.1:4850-5042 GCF_001194135.2 Octopus bimaculoides | reverse complement strand
GGACGTTAGATCGTTCGTTCGTACGTGTATACTTGCGTACGTCCGTCCTTGCGTTCGTTCCTTCCTTCGATCGTTCGGTCGTTCGTACATACGTACGTACATACGTTCGTACATACGTACGTACATACGTTCGTACATACGAACGTACATACGTTCGTTCGTTCGTTCATCAGTACATATGAACGTACGCAC
>NW_026400668.1:4698-4840 GCF_001194135.2 Octopus bimaculoides | reverse complement strand
TATGAACGTACGCACAAACGTACGTTCGTTCATTCGCTCGTTCTTACGTATACACGTACGTACGTACGTTCATACGTACGTACATAGGTATTTACGTACATACGTTCGTTCATTCCATCGACAGATTTTTCGTTTACTCGTT
>NW_026400668.1:4532-4688 GCF_001194135.2 Octopus bimaculoides | reverse complement strand
TCATTCCATCGACAGATTTTTCGTTTACTCGTTTTTTCGTTAGTTCTTTCATTCCTTCCTTCCTACGTACATACGTACCTTTGTTCGGTCGTACGTACGTACGTTCGTTCGTTCATTCATTCGTTCGTTCGTTCTTTTGTTCGTTCATTCATTCGT
>NW_026400668.1:397-532 GCF_001194135.2 Octopus bimaculoides | reverse complement strand
TTCGTTCGTTCATTCCTTCGTCCGTCCGTTCGTTCGTTCGTACGTACGTTTATTCGTAATACGTATGTATATACGTCCGTACGTATGTTCGTTCATTCATTCGTTCGTTCGTTCTTTTGTTCGTTCATTCATTCG
>NW_026400668.1:248-387 GCF_001194135.2 Octopus bimaculoides | reverse complement strand
ATTCATTCGTTCGTTCGTTCTTTTGTTCGTTCATTCATTCGTTCGTACGTTCGTTCGATCGTTGGTTGGTTCGTTCGTACGTACTTACTTACGTATGTACGTTCGTTCGTTCGTAAATACGTACGTATGTACGTACGTT
>NW_026400668.1:126-238 GCF_001194135.2 Octopus bimaculoides | reverse complement strand
TCGTTCGTAAGTTCTTTCATTCGGAAGTACGTTCTTTCGTTCGTTCGTACGTACGTTCGTTTTTTCGTTCGTACGTACGAAAGTACGTTCGTTCATTTGTTCCTATTACGCA
>NW_026400668.1:0-116 GCF_001194135.2 Octopus bimaculoides | reverse complement strand
TACGTACGTACGTTCGTTTGTTCGTTCATTGTGCATTCGCACGTACGTACATTCGCACTTTCATTTGACCGAACGATCGAAGGAACGAACGAGAGGACGAACGTACGTTAGTATGT
>NW_026400667.1:0-497 GCF_001194135.2 Octopus bimaculoides | reverse complement strand
GGTAGTTTTTTGAAGTTATCGGCACTTGAAGCATGCGTGAGAAAAGTCGTTTTCTCCCTATCTCCATTGATATAATTATATACATATGTACATTATTATTAATTTACTGTATTAATCGCCAATAAAGTTTTAGACCATGCTGACTATTTGATAAAGTTCATTTACGTGATTTTTATCCTTATATTAATAAATAATTAATAAATAATTTAAATAAAATAATTTAATTATTTTTACTTCTGACCGGAAGAGCATTTACTGCTTGACTATTCCTACAATATACACGTTGGCTGTTATGAGGGGATTTAAAAATTGACTTTCCTTGGATCTATACCTGCAAATATTTGTATGTAGACGTGTGAACTTGCTTTGGACGGTATGTACAATTATTTGGAATTATATTCACCGCTCCCTGTGTATTGTGTTGACGAAGGAAGAAAGCTTACTTTTTTGCTTTAATCCAGAAATTGAAACCAATTCAGAATTAACGTGAGGTTTTT
>NW_026400666.1:0-280 GCF_001194135.2 Octopus bimaculoides | reverse complement strand
AATGTAACAATTGATTCGACTTCACAAATGTAATTTTATTGCTAATACCCTTATAAATACGTACAATTACATTCAATATACACGCCCGTAAGATAGACAGTGATTATAGTTATGACTCACTGAATGATAATTAACGAATAATATTTGTAACATTATTGAAACCCATTTCATTGCATAAAATAGTTTAATTCACTGAGAAGAAGTATTCACTGGAATATTAGGTAATAAAATTAATTGCAAAATAACGATTGTATGAATTCAGTTCCTTGAAACATTGTTT
>NW_026400665.1:0-315 GCF_001194135.2 Octopus bimaculoides | reverse complement strand
CACACACACACACACACACACACACACATGCCAACCAGACTAGTTCACTGGTACCTTGCACAGACTAGTTCCTTGTTTAGTACACTATCAATAAACTTGTATCATTTACAATTCACAGGTAGTTGTATTTCATTTAATTATTTAGGTAGATATCATATTTGTGTGATTTATAATAGGCTTACCGATGTGGCCACTTCTATTTCGGAAAAATCAGTGAATTAAAAAAGGTTGCAAAAGATTGATGTTGTTCTTGATATATCTGTGATAATTTTTGCAGCTAAGATAAAAAGTAATACACACACACACACACACACA
>NW_026400664.1:0-378 GCF_001194135.2 Octopus bimaculoides | reverse complement strand
GTGTGTGTGTATGTATGTATATATATATATATATTTATATATATATATATTTTATATAAATATATATATATATTATATATATGCTTGTGTGTGCATGTGTCTCACAATGTATGTATATGTGAGTGTATTTGTGTGTGTTGTACATGTGTATACACGTGTGTACGTATAGGCGGTATACCTGTATAACTATAGGTGTTTATATATACATATGTGGGCGGGGTGTATGTATCTATGCATGTATGTGTATATGTGTGTATGTGTGTGTATGTATGTATGTATGAATGCATGTATGTATGTACGTATGTATCTATGCATTTATGTTTCTATGTATGTGTGTGTAAGTATGTATGTATGTATGTATGTATGTATGTATGTATG
>NW_026400663.1:0-249 GCF_001194135.2 Octopus bimaculoides | reverse complement strand
ATTACTATTATCATTATTATTATTGTGAGACAGCAATGCGTTCCATCAATAACACTGAGGTACAAATTTATGATAGGGGTACACCAAGCACATGCATCATAACCATATGCATGCGACATGGTGATCTCATATCAAGATAAACAACATATGACCTCCAGTTAGAATTTTCTTCAGGTCGAGTGGCCCATCCCGCACGGAAGGTCCCTGAATAAGGGTTGTTTAAGGAAGATGAACGAAACATCCATGCTT
>NW_026400662.1:276-429 GCF_001194135.2 Octopus bimaculoides | reverse complement strand
TATATATATATATATACATACATATATATATGTATGCATATATATATATACATACATATATGTATGCATATATATATATATACATATATGTATGTATGCTTACATATATATATACATACATATATGTATGTATGCATATATATATATATATAC
>NW_026400662.1:0-148 GCF_001194135.2 Octopus bimaculoides | reverse complement strand
TATATATATATATATATTTATATATATGTATGCATATATATGTATGCATATATATATATACATATGTATGCGTATATATATATACATATGTGTATGTGTATATATATACATATGTGTATGTGTATATGTATATATGTATATATATATA
>NW_026400661.1:0-366 GCF_001194135.2 Octopus bimaculoides | reverse complement strand
GTATCTATGTATATATGTACATATATATATTTATATATATAAAGAGATAGTGAGAGAGAAAGATACATGCGTTTGTGTTGGTAAATATGTAAATGCATATAAATATACATACATAAATATATATGTGTGTATATCTATCTATATATATATATGTGTGTGTGTGTGTGTTTATGAGGCTACACATTAATCACCGTATAAATATGCCACATGTATTGATATGACAAGAGAAGCATTTGGATATTTGTGTGTTTATATAAATAATCCCTTATACATGCATACATGTGTGTACACACATGCAAAAATACATATACAAATCCATGTATTTATATATATATACATATATATATATATATATATATATATATA
>NW_026400660.1:2026-2159 GCF_001194135.2 Octopus bimaculoides | reverse complement strand
TATATATATATATATATATGTATATATATATAAGTGTATGCATGTATGCATCTGCTAGCTCGCCACAGAGACAAAGACACAAAGATTTCGATTTCACTTGCCTCAACAGGTCTTCACAAGCAGAGTTTAGTTT
>NW_026400660.1:1856-2016 GCF_001194135.2 Octopus bimaculoides | reverse complement strand
TTTCACTTGCCTCAACAGGTCTTCACAAGCAGAGTTTAGTTTCCAATGAAGGAAAAGTATACATAAGTGGGCTGGGTACACCCCTGGCAAAGGCCACAGGTTATGGTCTAACTTGGCTTGCCGGGTCTTCTCATGCACAGCATATTTCCAAAGGCCTCGG
>NW_026400660.1:1610-1812 GCF_001194135.2 Octopus bimaculoides | reverse complement strand
TCATCCCAGGTCTTCCTGGGTCTACCTCTTCCACAGGTACCCTCAACCGCGAGGCTGTGGCACTTTTTCACACAACTATCCTCGTCCATTCTCGCCAAATGATCATACCAGCACAATCGTCTCTGTTGCACACTACATCTGATGCTTCTTAAGTCCAACTTTTCTCTCAAGGTACTTACACTCTATCGAGTATGCACACTGA
>NW_026400660.1:1264-1526 GCF_001194135.2 Octopus bimaculoides | reverse complement strand
AATTTATGCACCACATTGCAGAAATCACAATCTAAGTATATCTCAAAGCAGTCTTACACTGTTGTACCATTGAATTACAAATAACGCTCATCTTTTATACTCGGGTGACTCTACAGCTTCTAACAGTACAATTGTATTCATCTTGGCTTAGATAAAATGACTAAATTGTGGGTGTTAAGCCCTCATTAAGGGGTATAACTAACTTCTAAGATGTTGAAATTTTAGAAATATTACTTCATTTGTGTCTAATATCTATGGTTAA
>NW_026400660.1:1126-1254 GCF_001194135.2 Octopus bimaculoides | reverse complement strand
TATCTATGGTTAAAATTTCATCAACAGCAAAAGTATATGAATTTTCATGGTGATTATGGCCTCATTTATGCTCCCTCGCTTTCAAAGATATACAGCATTACATCTGTCCTTATGCATAGAATATAATT
>NW_026400660.1:801-961 GCF_001194135.2 Octopus bimaculoides | reverse complement strand
TTGAAATTTCATCAACATCAAAAATTTATGAATTTTCATGGTGGGGTTCTAACCTCTTTAAGCCACCTCAAATTCAAACCAAACATATAGCATTATACCTGCCTATATGAATTGAATCTAAGTTTCAAATATCATAAGGATCCATTCAGTAATTTTGGTC
>NW_026400660.1:129-299 GCF_001194135.2 Octopus bimaculoides | reverse complement strand
AACAGACGAGCCACTTATGGAATTATTCCTTCATCAGCTGCCTCTATTCTGAACTAGGCGTGTGTGTGTGTGTTTCCTCTATGCACGGCCTAACCACTGGCAAATTTGGCATGAGGGTTTTTCATGATTCGGGGAAGGTTCTAGCGGCGGGGGGGGGCAATATATGTGTA
>NW_026400660.1:0-119 GCF_001194135.2 Octopus bimaculoides | reverse complement strand
GTGTGTGTGAGTGTGTGTTTACATATGTGCCTGTGTGTATATGTGTGTGTTTATGTGTGCATGTTTATGTGTGTGTGTGTGTTTATGTATGCGTGTTTATGTGTGTCTGTGTTTATATA
>NW_026400659.1:0-352 GCF_001194135.2 Octopus bimaculoides | reverse complement strand
TATATATATATATATAAATACATGAAAATATATCTAAATACATATATATGTACATATAAATATATGTGTGTGTATGTATGATAGAGACTGTCGTGAAGTTGTTACCGCAGAATTTTCTAAGCTAGATGGCTAGCATAGTTAAACCAAAGAAACTGTATCCACATCACAGTTAAAACACCAATTTGTATGATGTTATTGCTACTGCTGTTGATGTCGCTGCTGCTGCTGCTGTTTTCTTATTGCTGTTTTCTTTTTCTCATTGAAATACAAAAAGTGGTAGGATGTCCTTTTTTGTTATTAGTATTGCGGCTATTTTTAAAGCAATTTTATTATTTTTTTCATCTGTTTTCTT
>NW_026400658.1:0-218 GCF_001194135.2 Octopus bimaculoides | reverse complement strand
TTTTTTTTTTAAATTAATTTTTTTTATTTCTAAATCCTGCAAGTTGAAATATGAAACATTGACCCCTGTACTTCCGGAGTTCCATTCACCTGTCTCGGCTCAACTCCATGCATTCACAACTGCAAACATATTGTTTGATCAGGGAAAGAAGATCGTTGCCCCACCCCACCTCCCCACATCTCTTTCTCCATCCGTCTGTGTGTCTGTTTACTTCTCTC
>NW_026400657.1:0-1389 GCF_001194135.2 Octopus bimaculoides | reverse complement strand
ATGTATGTATGTATGTATGTATGTATGTATGTAAGTATGTATGTGTGTATATATGTTATGTTAGGGTACTTTCAATGCTACTGGTAACATGTAAGCCTGTACAAAACCGCGTGGTTGAGCCTTCGGCGATTAAACCACCCACCCAGCTTGGTGAGCGGGGTGGTTTTTGTTGCAAGCCCTGCAGAATGAAGAATAAAAACCTATCAAAGGCGGACGAAATCAGTAAAGTCAACGGCCATCCAGCAACTGACAGTGAGACCTCCGCGTCTTTGTTAAGACATTTCTTTAGAAGAAGGAAATTCCTAAATAACACCCGCTTCATTTTGAAGCCGGAGATCTTGCTCTTACTTGTTTCTGGAGTCTTAGCGGTGTTGTGTAAGCTGTTACAGACTTTGAATTTCAGCACTGGCATTGCTGACAGCCATTTTCCTTAATATCTAGAGTAAGATAATTTGCTAGTCATAGTCCATATTCATCTACGAGTTGACAGCCATCATCTACGTACGTATGTATTTATGTCATTGTTTAGTTTTATTCCAAGATTTCTTGCCAATAGAGAAAGAACTGGTTTCTAACCTAGATTCAAGGCTCCTTCACTGGAATTTCAATATCAACAACAGGGTATTTTCGTTTGTATGTATGTATAAGTGCAGATTTGTATGTTTTGCTTTATGTATGTATTCTCATGCAAATATCTAGACATGCTCATATTTCTATATTTAAGAGATGAGGAATTATGTACATGTACATTATTTACATTATTTACATTTGACGGATATTTGTCCTCATCTTGTTTGTTGTTAACACAACGTTTCGTCTGATATACCCTCCAGCCTGCATCAGGTGCCTTGGGGAAATTTCGAACCTGGCTTCTCATTCCTAATGGTGTCATTATATTCAGGGCAGGTGGTATTAGCTTTGAGTCTCTACATCTACACAGGAAAGTTAGAGGGTTTGAAAGACGAGCTAGTTTTTGATGGAGTTTCTCTATATGTCTCCATTGTTTCTATGTTTCTATGTTATCGGATGTTTTAGAGCGATCAAGTGCTAAATTGCATCCAGGAGTATCAGGAAACAGTGTTATCTTTCAACGGGACAACGTTCCATGCCATACAGCAAAGAATACTCGTCAATGGTTTGAGACACAGGGTCTCATGGACTGGCCAGCTCAAAGTCCCGATCTAAATCCGATCGAACACCAATGGGTAAGTCTTGGTGAAGCTATCACGAACAGAACAATTAAAACTAAAGAGCATTCGTACCAAATGTTGAGAGAAGAATGGAGTAAAATTGCGCCCAGCACTTGCAAGAAACTTGCTGATTCAATGCCTCACCGTAAAAAAGTGGTAATTGATGCTAAAGAAGGGTCAACCAGATATTAAAACTAAT
>NW_026400656.1:1877-2028 GCF_001194135.2 Octopus bimaculoides | reverse complement strand
ATCTAAATTGATAGGGTTTCTCTAAGGATATAGCAGTACTTGTCAGCGCAATTTTTTTTTACTTCTCTGAGACATGGTTCTCCTGAGATCTTATCTAGATATTTCTGACATCCCTTTTTCATCATACCTAGGACACTGACAATAACAGAAA
>NW_026400656.1:0-152 GCF_001194135.2 Octopus bimaculoides | reverse complement strand
GACGTTGTGCATCATATTGTGTTGCATCAATTTTGCAGTCTGTGTCATATGAATATATATGAATTTCACACATAGACGCTACACATGCACCCACACAATAGTAGACACATGTACACAAACAAATATTTACTTATATAATGTATGTATTTACA
>NW_026400655.1:0-353 GCF_001194135.2 Octopus bimaculoides | reverse complement strand
ATTTGTTCTTTTTTCTTATCTCTTTTTTCTTTTTTTCTTCTCTTGCTTGATTTACCCCTAACCTGCTGTCCCATACTACTTAATCTACATTCCTCTAAATTGAAATTACTGCTATCTTACCCCTACCAATTAGAATATATAGAAATTAAATTCCAGTTTGATTCACTAGACTGTTGATTAACAGCCCAGTCAAGATGGTATTTTTCTTCATCTCCTACTCTTGTATTTACACACATCTACAAAATGACTTCCTAAAAGGAACTTCCATTATGCAGCTGATGAGTACATTTTCATTGCACATCGTATGTGGTGTTCTCATTACATAAATAAATGAAGTTTGTACGAAACGTACG
>NW_026400654.1:0-218 GCF_001194135.2 Octopus bimaculoides | reverse complement strand
TATCTATCTATCTATCTATCTGTCTGTCTGTCTGTCTGTCTATCTACCTACCTATCTATCCATCTGTCTATCTGTCTGTTTGTCTATCTATCTATCTGTCTCTGTATATACATAATCATATGCGTCTATGTATATATATGCATGCATGTCTATATGTACATGTATATATATTTACACCACCTGTCCTCGTCTGTTGCTGTTTTTTCGTACATTCTCCC
>NW_026400652.1:0-264 GCF_001194135.2 Octopus bimaculoides | reverse complement strand
GAGTAGATGTCCTATTATAGGCGTCTCTGCATTTCTAATGTATATATATACATGCATATATAAATATATATATATACATGAGACATCTATACACAAATATATATGTATATATAAATATACTCTCACACACAAATATATGTGTATGTATATGTATATATGCATGCGTATATGTATTTGTAGACATGGATGTGCATTGATGCATATATAAATGTGTGCGTGAAAGTGCGTCTATATATACATGAGTACGTAAATCATTTATATATA
>NW_026400651.1:0-797 GCF_001194135.2 Octopus bimaculoides | reverse complement strand
TATGTACATGTGTGTGCCTGCGTGTGTATATATATTTGGTTGTCATATAAATTTGTTTCTTTCCAATATTTCTATTGTAATGTTTTATGGGTTTTCTTTGTAACTCCATTCTTCCTCTACAATTTTTGTTTACCGTTTTTTGGAAATTTCAATAAATTTTACTTCTTTTCAGACATACAACGTATGAGTGCCAAGTACAACCCCCCCCCCCCCATATTCTTGACACCTGCTTCTCTTTGCTTTCAATCAAAATTGCCAAAGTTGCCAAAGTCACCGAAGACATTTGTGTTTTGCATGGCAAAGACGCTCAGAAATGGCTTTCACACCTAAAGGAAAGGAAATTTGACCTCACAATCTCTCCACATTCCAGCCGACCTGTTCAGTTTAATAAGGATCGATTGAATGAGAATGAGGGTGATGCCAATTCTCTAGGGAATTTTCCCAGCAGATGAGATGCTCTCGTGATGCCATTACTCAACACCTTTACTCGATTGATATGGTTCAAGCAACCACACCTGCAGCACGCCATACTTCTTCAACATGATAATGCTTGCCCCATGTGGCTAATTTGACCAAAAATGCTATTCAAGATATCGGTGGTCAAGTTCTGTTGCACTCAATATATTCTCTTGATATAACATCTCAGGATTATCGCTTTTGTTTGGTTCTTCTCTAACAGTCTGCAAGGTGTTTCTTTCGACAACTATAACAAGTGCCAAGTTCAAGTTAATGTTCTTTCCTCTCATTAAATATATATATTTAGGCACAAAGGTGACGAGCTGGCAGAAACGTTAGCA
>NW_026400650.1:0-470 GCF_001194135.2 Octopus bimaculoides | reverse complement strand
TATTTTCTTAGTATGAAAACTATATTTCTTACACAAAAGAGCTACCTCTGAACCCAACACCTGAAATCTTTGGAATGAATGCAAATGCTGACATTACAAAAGATCGCACAGAAACACAGTTGTTGTTTGATAACATCCTTTTGACTCAGGTAGGTCATCACTTCAAACGCTTAGCATTGATCACTGCTTGTGTGCTGCTGCTGTTTTTGTTTACCTCTCAAGGATCCCTGATTGAGCAAAACTATAACCAAAAGCTTTGAACATTCCATCTTTTATTCAGTATTGGTGTTTGTAGAACTGCATTATCCATTGTTTTTGTTCTTTAGGGGTTGTAGAATTATGACTTGAAGAAAGTTTGACTTCTATTTCTAGCATGTCATACAACTGCAGAGAAGACTCCCTTTCTTGTAAGTGATACATATGTTTTTTTTTTTGTTGGCACTCCGTCGCTTACGACGTCGAGGGTTCCA
>NW_026400649.1:0-631 GCF_001194135.2 Octopus bimaculoides | reverse complement strand
CATGTGGTTGGTAAGCAAGCTACTTACCACACAGCCACTCCTACGTCAACTTTATTTGTATTTGAAAAGTTCTTCCTACTTTTTTTAATTGCAAAGTCTTTGACCAGATTCTCAAAATTAATCTTATGTAACACATCTGCTTCTATACTTAGTAGAGATGAGGCATCCTGAATATTATTTTAGCAAGTTTAAAATGATTCTTTTTGTGCTGTAAACCATTTACCATTTATTCTTCATCTATTCTAATTCAATATCTAAACAGTTAAATACATATTGCTGTAATTAATTTACACATTGCATTAATAGACATTTTTTCAACATCTCCAATTAACTAAATTCTGCCAATGTATGCAGGGTTTTCAATTAAATTTCATTACACTATGAATGCCCATATCTTCGATAATTCTGGATTTTTCAAGTTCAAATTTTATGATGATAGTACATATATTTTTCATTCCACAACATATTTCCTAAATTTGTCCAAGTACAATGAACTCATACTTTGACTGCTTAAAATTCTTAAAAAATGAAACCAAACTTCCACACCACACTGACTCGCAACTCCCTGTATCAGTTATACCTATTTTACAAATCATAATATTTATTGCTTATTTACAGTTCATACAACATT
>NW_026400648.1:0-991 GCF_001194135.2 Octopus bimaculoides | reverse complement strand
TGTGTGTGTGTGTGTGTGTGTGTGTGTGTGTCGCCATCCCCACTCGACAACCGGTGTTGGTGTGTTTACGTCTCTGTAACTTAGCTGCTCGACAAAACAAGACCGATAGAACAGGTACTAGGGTTTTTAAAAAATAAGTTCTGGAGTCGATTTGTTTGACTGAAATCCTTCAAGGAGGTGCTCCGGCGTGGCCGCAGTCAAATGATTGTAACAAGTAAAAGAATAAAAGAATATATGTATATATGAAATCAATTACAGCATCAACAATAAACTGTGATTTTTCAAAAGCATATCATGAAAAGCATTATTGGTCTGCAACTTCATCACTATATTTGTGTAAAGTAGCACAAAAAATACATATGAATGATTGATAGTTTTATGTGGCTGGTTAACAAAAAATATTAATAAATCTATGAGCGGCTTGAAACTTTTCCAGTATGAAGGAATTGAAATAGCTCAACATTTTTATTTATAATATCTGGAAGGCAAAGCAAGAAGTGTGTTGTCTGCAGCAAAACTAACATAGTTTATCTCGGATTACAGGTGCGAAATTATCGAATATCTGCTTGCATTGCTATACTGGCGTAAATTATACGATTTCTTTTTTGTCTCGAGCTCACATGAGTTGCGTCCTATCGTCGACTGCTTCTGCTGTTACTGCTGCTGCTGCTGTTGCTCGTCAAGATTACCCTGGCTGAGAGTACCTTAGAGTCTTAGACCATCGTATCTTTTTAATTATATAGATATATATATTCTTTTATTCTTTTTTATTCTGGTTTCAGTCATTTGACTCTGGCCATGCTGGAGCACCACCTTTTGTCGAACGAATCGACCCCAGGACTTATTCTTTGTTAGTCTAGTACTTATTTTATCGGTGTCTTATGCTGAACCTCTAAGTTAAGGGGACGCAAACGCCAACATCGTTTGCCAAGCGATGATGGGAGACAAACAGACACACAAACATATACATTAAATATATATATATATATAT
>NW_026400647.1:0-532 GCF_001194135.2 Octopus bimaculoides | reverse complement strand
TTGGTCAGCCCGAGGCTATAGTAGAAGACACTTGCCCAAGGTCCCACGCAATTGGACTGAACCCGGAAATATGTGGTTGGGAAGCAAGTTTCTAACCATACAGCCACTTCTGCGCCTACATATATATATATATATGGTTTCACTCATTAGACTACGGCCATCCTGGAGCACCTCCTTGAAGAATTTTTAGCCGATTGAATCGACGCCACTACTTACTCTTTTTAAGCCTCGTATTAATTCTATTGTTAACTTTCGGCGAACCGCTGGATTACGGGGGGCTTAAACTCACCGCTACTGGTTGTCAAGCGATGGAGGGGGACAATCACAGGCACAAAGACACGCACACATATCCACATACATAGACATACATGCACACAGACAAACACACACACACATACCCCCCATTTCTCCCCAGATATAAATATACGACGCAGTGAGAGTGAATCCGGAAGTGTGTGGTTGAGAAGCAAGTTTATTACTACACATTCGCACCCGTACCTATATATGTGTGTATCTATATATATATATATAT
>NW_026400646.1:0-539 GCF_001194135.2 Octopus bimaculoides | reverse complement strand
ACAACTTGACATTGTTGCACATTTTGAATTCCATTTCGTTCTTTTCCTCGCTGACGTGCTTAATTTAAACAAGTAAATAAATATATATGTAGGAACGTGTTTATGTATTATACATGCCTGCACAACTATATATATACATGCACAAACACACACACATATATACAAAAATACACGCATACATATACATATCGCTTTTTTTTTTCATTTCCACTTTCTTCTATTCACTATTTTCTCTCAAAAGTGTGCACGAGCGATCGTCTGTATGTCAATGAGTTGTATGCGCATGTACCCATTTCCACAGTGTTAGTCGCTAGCTGAGCATGTGTGTGATTAACGTATATTTGTATATTTTTAGAAGAATATTTTGAAATGAAGCTCTTTCATGCTGGCTTCCCTTTATTATTGATCTCAAGACATTTAAATTCTGCCATTAAAATTCATCTACAAGATGTAACAACGTCAACATGAATAAACATATTCTTAATAACACGCCTCCACACATGCTGTAGCATATTCTCTATCTCACTCTCTCTCTCTCT
>NW_026400645.1:0-647 GCF_001194135.2 Octopus bimaculoides | reverse complement strand
CAGCTATTTGTGCATTTATCATATAAGTTTTATTATATGTCTACTGAAACAACACTTTTTATGTGTGAAACAGTTCGACTGTGAAAAGGATAAAAACAGCAGAAAAATAGAAATAACTTATTGGTTCATCAGTAACCTATCTAAATTGGTTTATGTAAAAACTTTGATGGAAACTGATAATTTGCATTTTATGAATGTTGTACATATGTTAAATAAAAGAATTGTTCTTGTTTTATTGTTCTCTCTTTTAACTGATTCACTTGTTTTGATTGCAGGTTCCGAAAAGATTTAAACAGTAGTTCTGGTGCCAATCCTAAACTGGATAGTGGTACATCAACCCGTGGTGGAACAGCCTCACAGAGTTCTTCTACTTCATCAACTGCTGTAGTTGATGTGAATCTAATTCATAAAGCACTGTTTAGCAACAAAGGTTCAAATGCTGGTAGCAGCAGTACTGCAGCCTCTACTCAAGCAGGCAGTCGACCTGTGACTTTTACTGTGAAAATTTGACACTCTCAGTCAAATGCCCCATTTTGACTTCTCAAAACTCCCCTATCTGATCCCAATCCAATCTTTAAATAAATAATTTTTAGGTCAAAACTTTTTGTTATTTGTTATCTACCATTTAAAGTATTTCATTTTGCTTT
>NW_026400644.1:0-348 GCF_001194135.2 Octopus bimaculoides | reverse complement strand
TACAGTAACAAAAGGGTTAACAAATGATTAATTTAACCCTTTTGATACCAGCCCAGCTGGGACCGCCTCTAGCTCTGTAGTACAAATGTCTTGTTTTCACGATATTTTGTTAAGTGCTCTACTGATTCTGTCATCTTAACAGCTTTTGCTTTTGTTATATTTCAGCTCCTGGTCATTCAGTGCAGAAAGTGTCTGCTGGAGACCACATTTTCCCTAGTCTTTGTGTTCACCTATCTTTTTCTGATTGCAACCAGGTTTGTAAACATTCCCTTTCCTTTTTTTTAAATTGTCTTTATTTCTATTTTATATATAAAATTTTTATTTAGAAATAATACATTTCTAAATCTC
>NW_026400643.1:0-228 GCF_001194135.2 Octopus bimaculoides | reverse complement strand
AAGGTGCCACGCAGTGGGACTGCACTCAGAACCATGTGGTTGGGAAGAAATTTTCTTACCACACAGCAACGCTTACATTTTATGGAGGTTTTCCCTTGGATATTCCACCACCATTCCTTCTTATTGTAAGTGGCTATGGCGTCTTCCATACTGTGGGTTCTTATTTTTTTAACCGCAAATTTATCCTTCCGACAGATCTTTTTATGCAGTTCCTCAGCTACAATATCA
>NW_026400642.1:0-537 GCF_001194135.2 Octopus bimaculoides | reverse complement strand
GTGTGTGTGTGTAGATAGATAGATAGATAGATAGATAGATAGATAGATGTGATATAGGTATGAAAATTTTTAAGAATCAAAGCACATCAATATGTAGGACTCCAGAAATAGCTAAATTCGATCTTATAGAGCTCACATTGTGTACATCAAGTGCTTGCATCGTAATGTGGATATGCAAGTACCAAATCCTATTTACAACCATAGAGCCAACTCTCCAATAGATCCTAGATGGTAGGTCGGTACACGAAATGTTGACTACGTACGAGTCGATGTTTAAAATTTTACCTCTTTAGAATTTTATTTGATGATCGTGGGTTTTATGTCATGATGTCATCTTTTACTACATTAAATAGAAAAATTCTAAACAGTTGTCGTAAACTTTAAACGCTATCTGTTATATATATATGTTCGAAAACAAAAGTTCGTATTCCATGTTTTCATTTTTTTATGTTCTCGTTTTTCATATAGTTCACGTTTTTGTTTTGATGTCCTGTACCCATATGTGCATGTATATATATATATATATATATATATATA
>NW_026400641.1:0-692 GCF_001194135.2 Octopus bimaculoides | reverse complement strand
AGATATTATGTTGCCGCGTGCTCGAACTCTGCAAGAAGTTAATAATTTTTGTTTACTAAAACACAACTGGAACCCTAAGGCATGTGTAAAATTTGAATGAAATTGGTTGCGTAGTTCTCGGGTTTTAGGGATTCACACAGACAGACAGACAGACAGACAGACAGACACACACACATTCTCATTTTTATATATATAGATAAAGTGAACACTTTGACTGATTTGCGCTAGTAGATCGCCTGATAAAATTAATTAACGGAGCATAGGCGCAATGCAATATTTCGACATGAGCAGAATTTAGGTTAGTTGAAATATGGCAAACTTATTTCAGCTAACTTAAATTCTGCTCACACCTAAGCACTGGTTTGTGCCTATGCTCCGTTAATTAATTTGGTCGAGTGATCTACTAGCACAAATAAGTCAACGTGTTGACTGAATTATATATAACGCTATAGCTTTATTAAGTTTGTTCAGAGTTGCCTCTCTTGCGTACATCTCATTGACAAGAGTCAAAAACCTCAAAACATCGATGTCAGAAATTTCCGAGAGATGCCGACACTGAACGAACTGGGTGCTTTTACCGCAAGCGAGATATCTTTTCTCCGTGATGACTGGTGTGTATTTGCCTTTAGCAGTTGAAATATGTAACAAATATATTACAACTAACCTAACACACACACATACACACACACACA
>NW_026400640.1:0-228 GCF_001194135.2 Octopus bimaculoides | reverse complement strand
ACACACACACGGACACACACGCACACAGAGGTACCACACTCGGACAAGTACTCGTTGCCCGCAACTGAGTAGTCACATTTTATATACACATACACAGAAATTCGTAGAAACATAGAAATGCTCTCACATGTATATAAATACCTATTCATACGTTTATATAAAATTATCTATTTACAGCTATATATACATATATATACAAGAATAAGGGCAGGGAATCGTCAATTAATA
>NW_026400639.1:0-558 GCF_001194135.2 Octopus bimaculoides | reverse complement strand
TATATATACATATATATACCTTCATACGTATAGACATACCCACCTAACTACAAACCCACCTACATACACACATAAATAAAAACTAACATACATACATGCATACATAAATACATACATACATACATACATACATACATGCATACATACATACATACAAACATACATACAGATGTCATGCTGATGTGAAAATCAAAGAGAAAGAGGATAACTCTGGACAACTATTTCAAAACCTCCAGCTTTTATATCCAAATTATAAATTTACGTTCACGCCAAAAATTAGTGCACTTGGGTTTGTGAATAAATGCCTAATTGAAAATCCGGATAAACTAAGGTTTTCACAAAAAGAAATCAACCACTTAACTCGTACATTACAAATACAATCTGTAAATGGAACAGTAAAGATATGCAAGTCTTTTCTCAAGTTTAATATGTGACATTGTTTTTGTTATATACATTCCCATGATGGGGCTTAGTATCCTTTTCTAGTCTAGGCACAAGGCCCGAAATTTTGGAGGAGGGCCCAGTCGATTAGATAGATCTCAAACCACCACCAGTTCT
>NW_026400638.1:0-218 GCF_001194135.2 Octopus bimaculoides | reverse complement strand
ACACACACACACACACACACACATACACACGCACACACACGCATACACACGCATACACATATACACATGACGCGCTTCTTTTTAGTTTCTGTCTACTAAATCCATCCACTCACAAGGCTTTGGTTGGCCTAAGACTATAGAAGAAGGCATTTGCCCAAAGTGCCGCGGAGTGGGACTGAACCCGGAACCATGCGGTTGGGAAGCAAGCTTCTTACTAC
>NW_026400637.1:0-493 GCF_001194135.2 Octopus bimaculoides | reverse complement strand
ATATATATATATATATATATATATATATGAATATATCTCACAGATCACATTTTTTTTTCGAGGCAGGAACGTACACATAAACGGTGATCGATTGACAAAATCGGTGGAGCAGCTGTAGACAAAATGGTTGCTCCGTGGCAAAATTGTAAAGAAGCGTCAAAAGTACTCAGAGATTTAGTGCATTGGGGATCCATCGTCGCGAAGTAAAATGGCGGCTGTTTGCTAAAATTGCTTCCGGCGTCGGTTAAAATCAATATGGCAGCCATTGAATTCATGGAATCACTATAGCTACACCGGACAGAACAGGGTTGCGTCGACAAATCGGTAGAGCATCATGGGTGATAATATATTTAGTGTTGTAATATTTTAATTTTTTTTTTACTTGTTTCAGTCATTTGACGGCGGCCATGCTGGAGCAACGCCTTTTAGTCGAACAAATCGACCCCCGGAACTTATTCTTTGTAAGCCTAGTACTTATTCTATCGGCCTCTTT
>NW_026400636.1:142-262 GCF_001194135.2 Octopus bimaculoides | reverse complement strand
ACATACATACATACATGCATACATACATACAGACATACATACATGCATACGTATGTACACACGTACATGCATACATACATACATACATGCATACGTACGTACACACATACATGCATACAT
>NW_026400636.1:0-117 GCF_001194135.2 Octopus bimaculoides | reverse complement strand
CATACATACATACATTCTAACCTGAATGTATTCATACAAGCCTGTATTCACGTTTTATGTACGTATTCAACCGTTGTAATTGTTATAATTAAAGTTTTCGACTTTTATCTTCAAATT
>NW_026400635.1:0-698 GCF_001194135.2 Octopus bimaculoides | reverse complement strand
CAATCTTGAATCTAAATCTAAACCTTATATATATATATATATATATATATCCAAATACACACTGATGTAGATGCATAATTTTTTTTTTCATCTTTAGACACAGATGCGACATCTTCTTGTGGAAGAACTTCAAAAATGTGTTCCAGGTAACATCTTAGAGAAACCTATTTCCTCTGCTGATGGATCTCAATCAATTCTATTAAGAGCCAGTAACAGTCTTGTAGCAGACCATCTTCAGAAATGCCAGTATGAATATAGCTTGAGTGTATTTATGCCAGAAAGTGGAATAGCACAAGATAAAGTAAGTTGGATTGCTGGGTTGCAAGTTTGTTTCATTTATTTAGGCCAATGAACAGAAGAGAAGCATGCTTGTAAATATTTAAAATTTTTCCTGAGTATGATATAAATAGAATGGGTGTTGCTTGCAATTGTTGCTTAGCTTCAAATTTTGTAGATTTAACTACAGACCAGATAATGTGAGCAAGAAAGCTAATACTATACGTATTCTGAAGAACTTGAAGCCTGATGGCAAAAGATGTTGGTGTACATTAGAGAAATTAACTGCTGTGTGGTATAGATGTAGAAAATTCAGAGAAGCAGAGTGCATTGTGTGTAGAAGAGAAAAAGAAAAATACAACAAACCTGTTCATTATCATCATCATCATCATCAATCAACATCCGTTTTCCATGTTGGCATG
>NW_026400634.1:280-874 GCF_001194135.2 Octopus bimaculoides | reverse complement strand
AATCTTTTGTGACATATCTGTGACCACTTCAATGACACTTTTCGTTTTCGTGTGTGTTCATGCTGCGTTTACACCATTCTGTTCTTCTAATGTGTGTATCCTCATGAGCGCATGAGTGGGACCTTGTGCGTTTGTGTGTGTATGTGTGTGTGTGTTTATGCGTGTGTGTGTATCTGTGTGTATGCTTGTGTGTGGGTCATAGTTTTTAGCAGCAGTGTGACCTTTCTCTTTGCAGCCACATCCCCTCTCCCCATTCAACTTCTACTCTACTAAGACCCGAAAAATATAGTACTCTTCATGTCTTATTCTACGTATGTGTGTTCACGCAGGGTGTTGCCATCGTGGTAGTTTTTGTTGTTGTTATTGCCATCGATGTCACCGACTCTGCTGCTCTCGTTGTTAATTGTGTTGCTGACATTGTTGTGGCCGTTCGTGAAATTTCTTGTGTGTGTTTCTATGTGTGTATATGGGTTTGCTTCGTATGTTGTATGTATCCGTGCCCTTTATATAGATTTATCTATTTTATCTATCTCTATATCTTATATTTATCGCTGGTATGTGACAAATATATTATATATTTGTTTATTTATTATA
>NW_026400634.1:0-270 GCF_001194135.2 Octopus bimaculoides | reverse complement strand
ATTTATTATATATTTATTATATATTTGTTTATTTATCTATTTGCTTATTTATTTTTTCATCCATCTATATTTCTCAAAACAGTGTGTATATTACCCTGTATGTTTCTGACTATCATTTTCGATTTGTTTTTGTTTCTCCTTGGTTTTCCTCTCTCTTCTCATCCATTCTCATCGATTGTAGTCTTTTTGCGTTGTGTAATCGTGGTTGTTACTGTTCCACCCATGTTTTCTATTGAAGCTCGGTCTGTCTACTGTGATGTGCTTAGCGTC
>NW_026400633.1:0-253 GCF_001194135.2 Octopus bimaculoides | reverse complement strand
TATGTATGCATGTATGCATGCATATTTGCATGTATGTATGTATGTATGTACGTATGGCAATTAAGGACGAAACGAATGGGTGTTTTGGGTACTGCTACATATGTTTGCGTAGCGTAATTTTATTTAGAACAGTACATTATATAATTTGGCATGTAACAATATGCGAGATCATATAACATCATGTAAGATCATGTTTTCATAAAACACCACTTTGTCAGGTAATGTACCATTGGGTGTCATTTAGGTGATATCT
>NW_026400632.1:0-918 GCF_001194135.2 Octopus bimaculoides | reverse complement strand
AACAAAACAAAAAATAATATAATTAACGGACAGCAAGAGGACGTGCATAAACAATGTATTTGCTTGGCGCTCGGTAAAAAGAGAGTTTCAGCAAGGACATACATGTTCAGGGCGCAATGTGAGAACTTATGTATACATTTATAAAACATGCATGAAAAAAGAATAATTACAGATAAAACATTAAAATAATAGAAATTTTATAATTTCTAAATCTCTTTCAGCAATGTAACCACACAGGTGCTGTTGCTTATAATAAAGCTCTAAAAGATAATGGTTTTAGCGAGGAAATAACCTATACACCAGTAACAAAGAAAAGGAAAAATAGATCCCGAAAGGATGAAAGGCAAAGTCAACCACGGTTGAATTTGAACTCAGGATGTAGCGACAGGCGAAATACCGCAAAGCATTTCGCCCGGCGTGTTAAAGATTCTACCAGATCGCCGCCTTATTTGGTGTTAATAATGATGACAAGAATGGAGATTTTCCATGTCTATGATTTTATTAAACAGATATTTACAGCATTCTTCAACCCTAATGAAACTGCACTGACAACGGTACCAGGATGCATATCTAATAGTGTGGAGTCGATGAAGTTGAAACACGCGTAGATCCACGAAAAAATGCTGTAAATAACTGTTTGATAATATTATAGTTATGGAAAGTCACCGTCTCCTGATCACTATTAATACTATTACTTACTCTATAGAAACTATGCAGTCCCGAATAGAACACTTGGATTTACCAAGCGTGAATTATTACCAGAATCTAGTACACTCACTGTTAATTTGCTGTGGTTAGCCGGCATATAAAACCGATTTAAGAGGAAACACAGTAACCGCCATGATTAAATATTTTTTTTGAAATCGGGTGTGTAGATAGATAGATAGATAGATAGATACATACATACATACATACATA
>NW_026400631.1:0-505 GCF_001194135.2 Octopus bimaculoides | reverse complement strand
ATCACCTGTACGGGTACCGTCTTGGGAAGAGGGCATCCAGAGGCAGGTAACTTACTGCTTAAACCGTAGTTTATAATTATATTTATGTGTAGAATGGAGCAACAAATACAAGAAAAAGCAATACTGTTGGACTAGTTAGCCGCTGTTTTATTACGTGGAGGTTATGTAATGAGTCATTGTGGAGGTTGAGGTTATGTAGTGAGTCATTGTGTTATGTTATGCGATAGTCATTTACGTACGTTTCAATCAAGCCAGTGGTTTGGCAGATCTCATCAGAATGTTGAGGAGTATGTTCAGAGTTTGTGGTGTGTGAAATGTAGAAGTGATTAGTGGGTGTATTAATGTATGTGGTGGTGTAATAGTAGCGATAGGTGAAGAAAGCCTTACGTTTTAGTTGGAGTTGTGTTAGTCTTCCTGTAAGGAATGAGCTTAAATAGCACCCATCCTACATCCCCTGTAATAAAACAGCGGCTAACTAGTCCAACAGTATTGCTTTTTCTTGTAT
>NW_026400630.1:0-238 GCF_001194135.2 Octopus bimaculoides | reverse complement strand
TCTACATACATACATACACAGACAGACATACCTCCATGATGGCTGCTTCATCACGTCAGATGATAGCTGTCTCACATTCCAGTAGTGAGACATCTGTGTGGCACTGGATTTAAATGACAAAAGCTTGTACAACACTTTTGCCACTCTCTCGGCTACCATAGTCTCCAATAACAAACATTACAAAATGAACCAGTCCATCGCAGCGTTACTGAAGAAACAGGAAGAAAGAGTGAGAGAA
>NW_026400629.1:0-612 GCF_001194135.2 Octopus bimaculoides | reverse complement strand
CCGCGAGTCCGCTGCCCTAACCACTGGGCCATTGCGCCTCCACGTATATAGAGATACACTGATCGAAATTGGTTTCAATAGACATAAATAAAAGTATTCTAAGTTAGATGACAGTAGATGGAATAACTATAGTGAATAAAGCATTAAGATTGCAGTGTTGTTCTTTACACCCAGATCAGTCCTGATTGAGAAGATCTTTTTGAGAGGCTTTCCAGGCGTGACTGTCCCATTTTTTACTTATGTGCAACGAACCTAGTACCTCGTTATCCAACACTGCATTCTAGCCATGCGCATCCTATTTTTTTTATACCTCTTACTACATTTATTAACGTGCCCTTTCTTTTTTTAAAGCAGGTAGGAACTTGGCTGCTATTTCTGGCGTGCCGACCTAGCAAGTAGAAGCTTTCTTTTTGGAATAAATTTTACTGTATCTCTGTTTATTCTGAGATACAGATACCGAGATCGTCCAAATCGGCGTAATGTTTTTTTTTTTTGCATATATTAGACGCACTTCTACACACGACCAGCAGCAACAGCAGCAGCGCCATTACCTCATCGTTTGAACACTTCAGGCCATGACCTTGGACCTCATATCAAGTTATAACACTTGTA
>NW_026400628.1:12497-16063 GCF_001194135.2 Octopus bimaculoides | reverse complement strand
ATATATATATATATATACATACATACATTTATATATATGTTTGTAGCCATGTATATAGTCAGGGCTAATTCAATACGTATATATAATTGCTCACATTGTTTATCTAAGTCTGTTGACCTCAAACACACACGCACATATGCATCTATATTTGTAGACACAATACACACACATAAATAAATATATATATACACACTATCTATCTATCTATTTATCTATCTAGTGACAAACACTGCTGTACTCTTCCACCACAACTTTCTCTCACTCTTTCTTCCTGATTCTGTTGTGCTTGTATTTCAAAGGGCCATCCTTGTCATACTGTGTGTCATACTGAATCTCCCCCAAGAACTATGTTAAGGGTACGCATGTCTGTGGAGTGCTCAGCCGCTTGCACGTTAATTTCACGAGCAGGTTGTTCCGTTGATCAGATCAAACGGAACCCTCATTGTTCTAACCAACAGAATACCACGATATACATGTATACATGAATGAAACTTTCACAAGTGTACGTCACTTGGATATCATATAAATTTGTTAGCCTTTTATGGTTTTTATACTTATATATGTTGTATAATATTATGTTATGTTATATAATATATTCATAATATTTAATGTAATATTGTAATATGAATAAATTATTGGATTGTCAATAGAATATCTTTATATTTAACTTATCTGTGTTATTAAATACACACACACACACAAAGCTGTGTGGGTAGAATTAACATTCCAGGGGGAAACAATTGCAACTCCATTGTGAAGAGAACAACGACCAACACATGTGTCTGTGATATAACAGGATGGTGGGTGGGCGATGGTGGGCGAGTGTTTGAGTGATGGTGGTGGTGGGGAGGGTGTTGAAGGTGGTAGTTGTACCAGGAACGCACCATCGCCATCAATACCCACCACCACCAACAATATCACCACCACCATCACTACCACCACCACCACCACCACCACCACAACCACTACCACTCCATCATCATCAGCAGCAGCAACCACAATGGAATATTTTAATTTTAGAATGTGAATTACCTTCAAATGTTTTCTGACCGAGATAAACAGTGTGGTTACTATTGGATACGCCCTTCTGGTACCTACAATTACGAGTGGGGGCATTGACCCCACCCCCTCGCTACCCCACATCCTAACCCTGCACTCCCACCGTCACATCTGCAACAACACACATACCCACATATACACACACCTCAACTAAATACACATATATACACACAAAATGATAGAAATATTTTGATATATATATAAGGCCTGTCTTGACACTCTGAGCTTTATGATGGGGGATGTTTACAAACCAAGATATCTGGCACTTTGCTGTACTTGATAGGACCCTTCTTTCACAGAGAATTGCTACCGATGCTGGTGCCACATAAAAAGAATTGGTGATGGTCCCCCATAAAAAGCACTGGTGAGGGTGTCACATAAAAAGCACCCAGTACCCTCTGTGGAGTGGTTGGCATCAAGAAGGGCATCCAAGCTGTAGAAAACAAACCAAAATAGACTATGGAACATGGTGTGGCCTCTGGCCTCACCATGTTCCTGTCAAACCGTTTAACCCATGCCAGCATGGAAAATGGACATCAAATGATGATGATGATGTTGGTTTCAAATTTTAGCACAAGACCAGCAAGTCTGGCAGAAGGAGTAAGTTAATTACATCAACACTAGTGCTGAATTGGTACTTATTTTGTTGGCCCCCAAAAGGATGAAAACCAAGGTGGACCTTGGCACTCACCATCTTCAAATGAATGAATATTGAACCTATCAGAGAAGATTAAGCTCAGCTCAAGAAAATATGACTTGAGCAGAGATCAGTGAAATGTGGCAAATTGATCCTAGAAAATTGAAAAGACATCTGGGAATCAATACGACCAGGTTGGTTGGAATAGAGATCAATAATAAATGCGGACTGACCACAGTTCAATGAATTTTGCAGTATATATATAGATATATAGATATTTGAAGTAAAGCAACAAAAATTCAATAGGTTATAGCAGTACGGACGTTTCGTACAAGCTCCATTTATTCATGTAGTGATAACACATACAGAAAATACAATGAAAATGTACTCCTCAGCTGCATAAAGGAATTTCATTTTAGAAAGTCATTTTGAAGATTAAATCTATATTATTATATATATATATATATGTATATATATATATGTGTGTGTGTGTGTGTGTGTGTGTGTGTGTGTGTGTGTGTGAGTAAAAATAAATACAAAAAAAGGGGTTTTGTATGATTGTGTATATATATATATATATATATATATATATATATATATATATATACACACAACATGTTTCATTCTGTTTCTGTCTATCAAATCTATTCATAAGGCTTTAGTCATCCCGGGGCTTCAATAGAGGAGGCCCAAAGTTTTACACAGTCGGATTGAACCTGGAACTATGTGATTAGGAAGCGAAACTTCTTGCCACTAAGCTACACGTGCGCCTATCACCTTATATTCCACGATAGTTTATATTTAGAGGTATAAAGGAAAGATGTTCGAAGATTGAGGTTAATGAGGAACTGTTTATAGATAGAATGGATGGATTACAGGTATGCTATGTCACGTGTGTTGCTTATTTGTAGGTAAAAACATTAAGGTTTGATGTCACACAAGTCCGATTGTGACTTGTGACTCTCCATATCTCCATCAGTCAGATAACCGCCATCTTGAAAACTATATCTGTGTATATATATATATATTTATAAATGTGTATGTATATATATGTGTGTGTGTGTGTGTGTGTGTGTATGCATATATATATAAATATATACTCACATGGTTATTACACACAAGCACATATCAATAAATGGTTATACACCCACACATACAAACAAGTGGGTGTGTGTATATATATATATATATGTATGTATGTATATATACTTACATACATGTACATATGTATTTACTTATATATAAATGTATGATTGTCTATATGCATACGTAAGTAAATATATGCGCATATATGTTTTCATACATATACATACACACACACACACACATATATATATATATATATATATAATATATATAAATACATACACACTTACACATACCACACACACACATATATATATACATTGTAATTGAACACGATATAAAAATAACACAACCCCGCACCTCATCGTGTTTCCTTCTCACAAGATAGGTGCTGCCCCCTAGCGTTACTTATTTCCTCTTTACATAATTGATTTGTTGGGGTTCAATACTCATTCTAATGAAAACATTTCGACAACAACACATCGATTCTACGGTCTACAGATTCACATTATATAGTCTTCAAACCATGTGTGTATACATATATATGCACACATATGTACGTATATCCATGTGTGTAAGTGTGTGTACATAAATACCTGCGTATATATGAAATTAATTATGTACTTAATCGGTATGTATGTATGTGTGTGTTTGTGTGAATTTATATATAATTACACATAACTATTGAAAAGTATTTATGTATGTATATTATATATATACACACACTCACAATTATATACATAATCATATGTGCTTGTATATATGTATACATGTATATATGTGT
>NW_026400628.1:6629-8939 GCF_001194135.2 Octopus bimaculoides | reverse complement strand
TATATATATAGGCATATAACCATCTATATACACATATACTTAAGTATCTATCCCTCTATAAACCCAGATTTGGTAAATTGTCAGATATATAACATCTTGTGTTATAATATTTCGATTACCTGACATCATCTATGCAATTAGAAGAGTTTAAACTGTGAAAAGACAAAAACAAAAATAAAAGCAATAAAATAGGGGAGACAACTTGATTAAGATCAGTGGATTGAAATTGAATTATTGGGCCTTATAAATCAATAATGTTGAAATTGGATATAGATTTAACTTGCGGCAATAATCCCTCGTATCACTCTCACCTGACATCTATATGTTTTATTTCTTTTCCTAAACAGAAGATTTTATTTTCAGATTTAAAGAAACAAATATGGAGAGAAAAAAATCGAAGAAAAACGAGGAGTAACAGGAAAAAATGCTGGTCTTTAAGAAAGAATTTATTTCTTGAGACAAACAATGTATCTATGTTCGCACTGAGGAATTCTTTTTACACACAGTGTCTTCATAATGTGAGAATATATATCCACATACTGTCTGCACAATGTGTGACTTCAGTCAATATCTAAACACTGTTCCTATCTGTCTATCTATCTGTCTGTCTGTCTGTCTGTCTGTCTGCCTGCCTGTTCAGTCAATATCCACACACTGTATCTCTCTGTCTGTCTGTCTCTGTCTGTCTGTCTCTGTCTGTCTGTCTGTCTGTCTCTGTCTGTCTGTCTTCTCTCTCTCTATCTATCTATCTATCTATTTATCCGTCTGCCTGTCTATGTATCCATTTATCTATCTGTCTGTTTGTTGGCTTTCTCTCTCTCTCTCTCTCTCTCTCTCTCTCTCTCTCTCTCTGTCTATCTCTGTCTATCTGTCTCTTTCTTTCTTTCTCTCTCTCTCTCTATCTCCTATCCACATCTAAACACTGTTTCTGTCTATGTAGCATGGCTGCTGTGCAATGAGTGAAACAAGCAAAAGAGTAGAAGTATACACAAATATATATATATATATATATATATATATATATACATCTTCTCATTTATACACAGAATCTCATTTATTCATTGACGTGCATATACGCACATACTCACCACAACAATCCTCTTTCAAGCCCTTCAATTCTGCTCTTTGTACCCCTCCCGTCATATCTATCTGTCAATCTATTGAACATCCGTGAAAAGACACAACCCTTTCTTCTCGTATTTGGAACTAAAAGTATAAACAACAACAAAAAGAACCACGAACAACTCACAAATAATAATTAAACAAAAAAACAACCCCCAGCGCCACCCAGGTATGAATAACCCCATTACAGAATGAAATGTTCTTTAAGACAAACGTCGTCTTAGTTAACTTTAATGAGAAACCCTTCTCATTATTAAGAAGAAAGAAAGAATGACAAAAATAGGAAAGGATTGAGAAAAGCACATAAAGATTTAAGAAGATTCCTTGCCCCCTTCCAAACCTTGCCCAGCACCGCTGAGAGAAGACAGTGACTCTTTTACAAAGGCAAAGCTTCTCTCTCTCTTGCTCACAGACAAATGCTGTCTTCTAGAGATGATCTTCAAAGCCGATTCCGTTCTGGTTTTGACGGTCGTCAGAGTCAGAAGATAGTCATCCACTGATGGGTTTCTGGGTCTTTTTTTTTTTAATTAAGAGAAAGAGAGAGGCTTTTGTGTGGTAAGGAGACAGGAAACTAGCAGAAGAGTGTTTTTGTTGTAGAAGCAGAAGTAGTGGTAGTAGTTGTTGTAGTTGTCGTGCTGGTAGTGATGGTGTTGGCTCTGGTAGTAGAAGTAGTTGTAGTAGTAGTAGCAGCAGCAGCAGTAGTAGTTGCAGTAGTAGTAGTAGTAGTAGTAGTAGTGGTGGTGGTGGTGTTGGCTGTGGTGATAGTAGTAGTAGTTGTAATAGCAGCGGTAGTGGTAGTAGTAGTGGTGGCGCCGGAAGTAGTAGTCACGTGTATGAGTGTGTGTGTGTGTATAAGTGTATGTGTGTGTATGGGCATGTGTGTGTGTGTCTTCGTGTTTGTATGTGTGTATGTGTGTGCACATATGTATGAGCATGTGCGTGTGTATGTCTGTGTGTGTGTGTGTGTGTGTGTGTATACAATACTTTCATTTATATAGAGAGGAAATTACGATGCAACATTTCAGTAAATTTTACACATTTCCTTATGATATTGATGATGATGATGATGATGACAAATGATGTGTGTGTCTTAGTATGAATGTTTATTTAAATATATATATATATATATATGTATGGTTTATATATATATATATATATATATATATATATGTATATATATATATATAT
>NW_026400628.1:3483-5076 GCF_001194135.2 Octopus bimaculoides | reverse complement strand
ATATATATATATATATATATATATATATATATATACGCATTGACATACATACATATACACACACAAACACATACATACATTATAGTAGTGACAGACATACAAGTGCCACTCTACATACATTATATATATATATATATATATATGTATATATATATACACATCCACACACACACACACACGTGTGTGTATATATGTATATATACATATATATATATATACTCACATACATATATGCTGAGAATGTGATATAAATATTCATTTGTTTATTATCTTTTAACAAATCTCTTCCTTCCTCTCTGATTCTGTCATACAAAGACACAGACACACACACACACACATGCATATATGTACTCACACACACGTGCACACGGTATGTCCTCCCTCCCACCTTACATCCTACACAATTCACAGTACGTCAATACAAGACACAGAACCCTGTTGTATGTCCATGACGTACGTACATACATACATGTGAGTATGTGCAAAACACTTTGAGCTTGTTTTCTACAAATGCCAGCCTATTAGAATTCATTCAATCATTATCCGAATGAGATTTTCTTCTTCTTTCAATTTTGTTTCCATTTCTTGCCGTGTGTCTTCTGACACCTAGGGCAAAGACCTTCACTCTATACATCGATAGGTCATTAAACTAAACACACCAAATCTTTCATTTTGAGGATGAAAGCTTCTCTATCTGCATGGGAGTTGAACCCATATCCCTTTGTTAATGTGACTAAGTGCGTTACCTTTACACCAGCAAATCAGCCTCCCTTTTCTTGCCAAATTTAAGAACTATAATAGTTCATGTTTGTCTTTTTTTATATGTAAACAAACTTTCTATATGCTTTCAGTGTAAATTGTTTTTTTATACGGCACCGTTTTTACTATCCTGTAAACCATTTGCACCGAAAACATATATATATATATATATATATATATATATATCATCATCATCATCATCATCATCGTTTAACGTCCGCTTTCCATGCTGGCATGGGTTGGACGATTTGACTGAGGACTGGTGAAACCGGATGGCAACACCAGGCTCCAATCTAAATTTGGCAGAGTTTCTACAGCTGCATGCCCTATATATATATATATATATATATATGTATATATATATATGTATATATATATATATATTTATATATCATTATATACAAAGTAGCATTGAATGAACTATATTCATGTAATAAATCACATTCAACATGTTCGAATTCAAGCATACTTGAACATGGGACGTTGATATTAATTCGTGTACTGATACAAATTTTGGTGTGTCACCAACCACTCATCTATATTTAGTTTCCTCATTGACCACCAGGTAAGGGATCAGGGGACCCTGTCAAGTACAGAGGTTCATCTTTGGCTAAGTATTTCTGCTGCAGCTGCCTTACCAGAAATATGGCATCAGTGGTGCTTCTCCCTGGCCCAAAACCAAACTGCATCTCATTTAGGCTAATTCTCTCCCTAATTAGTTGGGCTATGACCCTCTCCACAACTTTCATTGCCTGATCCAACAATTTGATACCTCTCTCTCTCTCTATGATATATATACATATATATATATATATATATATATATATATACAAA
>NW_026400628.1:2258-3199 GCF_001194135.2 Octopus bimaculoides | reverse complement strand
TATATATATATATATATATATATATATATATATTACGATATACATACATGTATACATATACACATACATACATACATAGAAGCAATTCCTATCATACATATATATATATATATATATATATATATATATATACTGACACACACACCCCCATTGTCGAATGAGTCAGTGAGTTAAGGAGGCAAATGCCCTCCCAAATCCGGGCAGAACAGAGTCGAAAATTCGGGCAAAAGTAAGTATATACGAAATAGAAAAGAGACCGCAAATATATTAAGTAATCCACATTAATGTCAAAGTAATTAAGCCATAATTATTCACCAAAATTCCTGATAAAGAACATTTTGGTATTTGGCCCCATTAATGCCTTTCGTGAAATCAGTATGTTTGGATAATTCCTAACAGATTTAGTCAGATTAAGGATTGAGCCCTTGTTGTTATTCATCGCTGTTTTTATTTTGGAGATAAAAATTCTGGAGTTATATTAATAGTGGTTGCCAATTTTGGCACAAGGCTAGCAATTTCAGGGGAGAAGTAAGTCTATTACATCAACCCCAGTGTGTAGCTGGTACTTATTTAATCAGCCTCGAAGACCTTGGTGGAACTTGAACTCAATAATGATTATAAAGAAATACAAGTAACTGCAGAATATGTGGAGATGGAGTAAAGAGCCAGATTATCTCTGGCTGCCCAGTCCTGGCTAAGAAGGAATATATTCACAGACATGACAGTGTTTGGACCCAGATACACTGGAAGCTATGCCAACATATATATATATACACACACATACAAAATTACATGCATACAAACACACACACACATATATACATACAAAATTACATATATACATATAGATACACATGCATGTACATACATACACTACATATATACATGAACACATGCACACACATACATATATATATATATATATATACATATATATATAT
>NW_026400628.1:0-1380 GCF_001194135.2 Octopus bimaculoides | reverse complement strand
TGTAATAGGAGAGGAGGTGGGGGGAAGAGGAAGAGGAGGAGGATGTTATAGCAAAAGTGGAGGAGAAGGAGTAGGAGAGAAGAGTAAGAGAGGAGGACGCGGAGGAAGAAGAACGAGGTGGAAGGTGTCGTATCAGAGAGAGGGGAAGGCAGATAAGGGGAGGATATTGTAATATCACAGGAGGAAAGGGAGGAGGATGGGGGGGGGGGGAATGGCCTGTCATCAGTTGTATTTTGTTGTTGTTGTTTGCTTTTAGAACTTCAAGAATGAAATGGAATGCAATTATTGGTGCCAGAGTGTGTGTATGTGTGTGTGTGTCTGTAATGTATGACAGGATGTATGCGTGCATTTAATGTATGTCTGCTATACAGTGACAGGAGGAAACACCCTATCGTCATTTAACACACGTTGTCCATGCTGGCATGGGTTGGACAGTTTATCTGGGAGCTGACATGCAGGAAGGCTGCACCAGTCCCCAATCTCATCTGGCAAGGTTTTCCACAGCCGGATGCCCTTCCTAATGCCAACCACTCCAAGAGTGTAGTGGGTACTTATTACGTGCCACTGGCACAGGGGCCAGAGGGGCTGGCATCGACCACAATCAGATGGTGCTTTTTACGTGGCACTGGCACAGAAGTCACTCAAGGTGGCACTGATAGAATAAGTACTAGGCTTATAAAGAATAACTCCTGGGGCTGATTTCTCCAACTAAAATCTCTTTAAGGTTGTGCTCCAGCATGGCCACAATCAAATGACTGAAACAAGTAAAAGAATATATATATATATATATAAAGTATAGTAGTTAGTATTAATGGCTATAGCTGTTGTTGTTTAACCCCAGGTCAATCCTGATCAGGATAGACCTACAATCAAAAATGTCCCAGCTGTGACCATCCCATCTTTTATTCAGGCATAGTGTATCTAGGACTACATCATCTAATGTATCCTTCATTATCTATGACCTTAAGGTGTGAATAAAGTATTGGGTTTCTCAACCACTCCTCCCCCACCCCCGGGGGCATGTAGGTAGTAACTGTCAGTCGGCTGCCTGCCCCTGTGTATGCCAAAGGTCACACGTGATACTATCACTATTTGGAAACTCTCAGATGTCACGTTTTCTGAGGACGAAATCTTTTGCATGCTGGATTATCGACAAAAATGTAGTCTCCTCCATTGCTTACAGACAATGAGAAAGGCATCAACACCACCCCTTCCATACCACTATCTCACATTGCTCCTCTCCCAACTGTCTCCCTCCATCGCACTAAACACACTCACACACACACATGCACCCGTACACTCATACGAGCTCGTGTATTTGTGTGTGTGTGTGTGTGTGTACATATATATATATATATATATAAACATACATATATACAT
>NW_026400627.1:0-203 GCF_001194135.2 Octopus bimaculoides | reverse complement strand
AGACTGCATTGTTCAATATGTGTTTCCATGCATTGAATAATGTAATTTGAGAGAGATTTAGTGCCTAACAGTAGGAGCGTCTATGTTGTAAACTAATTGTATGATGGCGGATGCAATAGCATAACTGCTTATATACTTAAAACTGTCTGTATTGTATATTAAAGTGTATTGAGAAAAATATAGAGTAAGTGTGTTCAAAATAC
>NW_026400626.1:0-231 GCF_001194135.2 Octopus bimaculoides | reverse complement strand
ATATATATATATATATGTGTATGTATTTATGTATGTGTATATTCTTTTATACCTATATATTATATTCAATGCATCTTCTTGTATTAAAATTTTTTTTATCTTTATACTCTACGAATATTTGTAGTTTTCCAGAAGTATATCTGGATAACATTTGGTAGCCAATGACCGTAGGAAGCTTTGGCATGCACACTCGAAGTTATTTCCCAGATTATATTATTTATATATAAATAT
>NW_026400625.1:0-247 GCF_001194135.2 Octopus bimaculoides | reverse complement strand
CAGACAAAGAGATATACGCACACACTCACGTACACACACCTAACATCCCCGCCGACACAAAAAACACACAAGCACACACTCATATACACATTCCACGATAAACTCTGGGACCAATAAAAACGGCACACACACACACACACAAACACACATATATACACGCACACATAGAGATGTGCACAAAACCAGTCCCCAAAACAAGTGAACCATGACAGACTAGCTCACAGACCAACCAAAAATAAAAAAATCC
>NW_026400624.1:0-382 GCF_001194135.2 Octopus bimaculoides | reverse complement strand
CATGTCCAATATATATTTTACGTTGCTGGAAATTTAGAGCCAAGTGAAGCAGTTTTATGGCTTCTTAGACTTCGTGTACATTTTTGCAGTTATTATGTGACTACATGTAACGATAAACTATAGAAAAGCATCAAGAGATAACTTGGTTTTCTATTTATAACAAAAAAAACAAAATCAAGCGTCACAGGGCTCCGTTATTTGCTTCATAATGAACTCCTTCGCATTTGTTAAGAAGTTGGGTATTAATTATGAAATCCTTTGCTTTCATTTAAAATAGTTCTGTCAATAAATCTATTTTAAAAAACTACACGTTTTTCAGTTTCAGGTACATTTTCAAACCCCAAAACAAATTCTCACCCACCCAAACACACACACACTGTAA
>NW_026400623.1:0-412 GCF_001194135.2 Octopus bimaculoides | reverse complement strand
GGAGATGTCACGGCAAATGTATTGGAATCAACTGAAATTGCAATGCAGAAAAATTTGATTTACCTTTTTCCAAAGCAGACCCTGAGCAGTTTAAGGGGGCCTTTCATCAAACGATGCTGTTGGGAGGCATTGACCTGCCCCTGCAGGTGCCAAGTTGCAAGCCCGACTGATTTAGGCTGGTTGACTTTTGCCCCTGCCACTGCTTCATATTTTTTTTAATGGGGTCTTCTTCACGAGGTCGCTGCCCTTCATCAGACACGAGGATGGTGACTTCATCCACATATGCTGTTGCTCCCTTACCATAACGTAGATCATGCGGTCTTCCTCCACAGTCCCCAACCTCCGCAGCAGTGGCTCAAGTTCTAATACATGCAGAAGCAGCAACAGGGGGCAGCCCTGGCAAATTTAATGC
>NW_026400622.1:0-435 GCF_001194135.2 Octopus bimaculoides | reverse complement strand
GAGCATTAAGATCGATAAAATAAGTGCCAGTTGAGCACTGGGGTCGATGTAATCGATTTATCTCCTTCTCTCGAAATTGTTGGCCTTGTACCTAAATTTGAAACTAGTATCTAGAGTCAGTAGGGTGACAAGCTGGCAGAAACATTACTGCACCGGTCAAAATGCTTAGCGGCATTTCGTCCATCTTTACATTCTGAGTTCATATTCCACCGAGATCGATGCTGCCTTTCATCCTTTCGGGATCGATAAAATAGTACCAGTTGAACACTGGGGCCGATATAATCGTCTTATCTCCTTCCCCAAAGTTACTGGCTTTGTGCCAAAATTTCATATCAATATCTGGAGTCAGTACACGTGTCTCTGTGAAACTAATCCTCATAAGACCTGCTTTTGATCTGTGATCATCGTCTTTTTATTTATTATCGGTTTTTTTTT
>NW_026400621.1:0-580 GCF_001194135.2 Octopus bimaculoides | reverse complement strand
ATATGTATGTATGTATGTATGTATGTATGTATATACATATACATACACATATAAACGCAATTGCATCCCCATTTCATATACTACCCTCGCCGCTCACCATCAACAACAAGCCCACTACAACAATCACCATCATTACCACTATCCTCGTCACCATCACCAACTCCATCTACACCACCAACGGGAATTCTCACAACCACAACATTTCTGTTGCCTCCACCCCCTTCGCTTTGCAGCTCAGCCTATCGAATTCAGTTGGAAGTCATGTGTTGTTAATCTACGCTAATGGATTTCTTTCCTACGTTTTCATACACGCAGATAAATCACATGGACACGAATACCTCATTTATCTTGTATTATGTGTATATGTGTGTTATCTCTGTGGGTGTATATATATACATATATACATACATGTAGTGTACATATAAATATATGTGTGTGTGTGTGTGTGCGAATGTATATACATACAATTAATAGACACATACGTTATATTATGCGAAAGTGTGTGCACATATATATGTATTTTCATTTATGTCTCTCTCTTTACATATATATATATATATATATATATATATATATATAT
>NW_026400620.1:0-265 GCF_001194135.2 Octopus bimaculoides | reverse complement strand
TATATATATATATAGGGAGTTCGATAAAATGTCAAACAAAGAGAGAGAGAGAGAGAGAGACAGAGAGACAGAGAGACAGAGACAGAGAGTGACTGAAAGAGACAGAGAGCAAGAAAGTGTGAGAGAGAAAGAGACATTACGTAGGGAGTTAAGTAATGTACTAGCGTGCATTAGGTACGTACGTACGAACATACGTACATACGTACATACATACATACATTACGTACGTACGTAAGTACGTACTTACGTACGTACATACATACAT
>NW_026400619.1:0-300 GCF_001194135.2 Octopus bimaculoides | reverse complement strand
ATTGTATTTTGGCACTTCTCTATCCAGCCACCATGCAGAATGCTTGCTTTTCTTGACAAGAATCCATTTTTCATCACACATAACAATACGATGCAAAAATGTTTCAAGACAATATGTCATTTGATGCTCATTCAGTTTGTGTGGTACCCATTTGTCCAGCTTCTTTACTTTGCCGATTAGTTTCAGGTGGTCCAATACAGTTAGAATCAAAACATCAAACCATGCTGCTAACTCATGTATAGTTTGAGGCATATCCACTTCCACTACAGTTTCCAGCTCATTATTATCCACCTTGGTCTC
>NW_026400618.1:339-535 GCF_001194135.2 Octopus bimaculoides | reverse complement strand
AGAGGGAGAGACAGAGATAGAGGGAGAAAGAGAGAGTATAAGGTAAGTAAATTAGGGAGGCAGTGCATTATAGAAATGTATATTAATAGGGGAGAGAGAAAGGGACAGAGAGAGAGAGAGAGAGAGATAGAGAGAGATAGAGGGAGAGAATGAAAGGTAGGGAATGGCAGGGAAACACCAATGCATAAGGTGGCGG
>NW_026400618.1:0-329 GCF_001194135.2 Octopus bimaculoides | reverse complement strand
ATAGAGAGAGATAGAGGGAGAGAATGAAAGGTAGGGAATGGCAGGGAAACACCAATGCATAAGGTGGCGGAGAAGGAGAGACAGAGATAGAGGGAGAAAGAGAGAGTATAAGGTAAGTAAGTAAATTAGGTAAGAAGAGCATTATAGCAACGTATATTAATAGGGGAGAGAGAATGGGACAGAGAGAGGGAGAGAGAAAGAGAGAGAGAAAGAGACAGGTGGAAAGGTAGGGAATGTCAGGGAAACATCAATGCATGAGGTGTTGGAGAAGAGGGAGAAACAGAGATAGAGAGAGAAAGAGAGAGTATAAGGTAAGTAAATTAGGGAGG
>NW_026400617.1:0-217 GCF_001194135.2 Octopus bimaculoides | reverse complement strand
TCTACACTGTCTAGATAAGTCTCGTAAATTCTAATCGCAATATATCTTGTTCTTACATCATATTTTATGGAAGATTTTAGCTGTTTTCGAGTACTTGGTATTATTCTAAATTTCTTTAATATGTGAGTGGGCATAATCAGATGAACATAGAATGAAGTGAACTTCATTCAGAAAAAAATCACCCAAATTGGGAACAAAATGAACAAATGTTATTTAG
>NW_026400616.1:299-450 GCF_001194135.2 Octopus bimaculoides | reverse complement strand
GTATGTATGTATGTATGTGTGTATATATGTGTGTGTGTATATATGTATGTGTGTATGTATGCATATATCCATGTATCCATACATGCATTCATGTATGTATATATGTATGTATGTGTCTATGTATGTATGTATGTGTCTATGTGTCTATGTA
>NW_026400616.1:0-218 GCF_001194135.2 Octopus bimaculoides | reverse complement strand
ATGTATGTATGTATGTATGTGTGTATGCGTGCGTGTGTGTATGTATGTATTTCTCTATGTATGTGTATATATATGTTTATGTATATGTGTATGTATATATCTGTATATATGTGCGTATATGTATTTGTGTGTATACGCATGTACTTTAATGCATATTACATTTTACACACGCTCACACACACACACACATTCCTATATTCATATTTAGATACACTAAC
>NW_026400615.1:0-222 GCF_001194135.2 Octopus bimaculoides | reverse complement strand
GTTTTGAGTTCAAATTCTGCTGTAGTCGACTTTGCCTTTCATGCTTTCGAGATCGATAAAATAAGTACCAGTTGAACACCAGTAACCCACCAAAATTTCAGGCTTTGTGCCTATAAAAGAAACGATTATATGCAGATCGAGCGACCATGATCAGGCTCCCCCTTTCGGTAACAACCTAGAAGAAGAAGAAGAAGAAGAAGAAGAAGAAGAAGAAGAAGAAGA
>NW_026400614.1:0-543 GCF_001194135.2 Octopus bimaculoides | reverse complement strand
GTAAAGAAGAAATCGCAGATAAAAGTTTTCAAAAACTACAATTAAATGAAGGAGAGGACGAGAAATGAAGATATTTGTAAAAGCTCTCCCATTCTCATACATTTTCGGTGAATGGGAATCGCTGTGAGAATAAAGAAATATTTGTATATTGTTCTTCTATTAGTTTCCGTATGGATAAGTTACAATTCTGTATGGATATCAACACGCTATTACATCTCTCTCCATGTGTATTCTACCTTAAATCCATCGGAGATTTTCGAATAAAAGCGTCTTGTTTTGTTATAGGAATGTTCAAGACATATGTCAATTTATACTCTTCAATATTTCTGACAAATATTTTGTGATCATTCAAGCATTATTTTAAAATAAGCATAATATCCAACTCCCCCTCCTCGCCATCGCGGTTTTTCTGTCTTTGTACGCTTATACTTAGTTATATATTTACATACATACGTACACGATCGCACACATAAACGCATACACATTATACACACATAGATATAGATGTTATAATATATATATATATATATATATATATATATA
>NW_026400613.1:2038-2828 GCF_001194135.2 Octopus bimaculoides | reverse complement strand
GAGGAAAGAATACAACTTGTGAGGGAGGTGTGATGTGAATGTGCAAATGTGAAGGAATAATTTAGTGGAGGGGTAAGTTGCTAGGTCAACTTATTGTACCTTAAGGTTAATTGTAATTAAGGATAATTATAGTTAAGGGATTACATAGATTTAATAAAATGGGCAGACAATGAGTAGAACCTGTGTTTACAAGAGAGCATTATGTCTGAGAATCTATTAAGTAATAAGGGGTTGTGGTTGTGAAGAGTAGTGATTCTCTAAAAAACAATTTACAAATACTGAGGTTTGTGTTGTATGGGGGAGCCTTACTTATGATGAACCAGGATAGGGTATGGAGAACATTTTGGGATTTGAGGTTACATGGATAAGCAATTCTTGGGCACATCTACAAAGAATATTCCAATTCCACTGAGGGATCTCAACATGGAACTCTTACGAGTTCATTACCCAAATGAGGTGGAGAGCACTCAACTACGACCTCAAATCCAATACTTCTGACTTTTCCATTGATAAGGATTCTTACAATCTAAAATCTCACAAAAATCCATCCCCAACTCTTGCATTAGCTAACATTGAAAAGGATTTACATCAAGTTCTCTAATAAAATCAATTCTTTCCAGAAGGAACAATCCAGAATTATATCTAAAATAAGGACTTCACCACACCTACATATCTTTTCCTCCTCTAATAGTCACAAACTTCAACATTATTTACATTAATTACATTATCTACATTTGACAGATATTTGTCCTCATCTTATTTGTTGTTAACACGTTTCAGCTGATATACC
>NW_026400613.1:1781-1918 GCF_001194135.2 Octopus bimaculoides | reverse complement strand
ATTATTCAGGTCACTGCCTGGAATCTTGGGGTTAGTAGCCCACGCTCTTATGCCATATGCCCATGGGCAATTATGGAGTGAATTTTGGGCCTTATAAATCTAATATTCTCCTATCCTTCCTTAATACCGGTTCCCAT
>NW_026400613.1:1533-1651 GCF_001194135.2 Octopus bimaculoides | reverse complement strand
CTGCTTCTTTTAGTTTTCGTATTTTCCAGTGGTGTTCTCAGTCTATTATTCCTCCAACTTCATCCCCTTGTTCAATTCCAGGCAGTGACCTGAATAATAATAATAATAATAATAATAA
>NW_026400613.1:596-1340 GCF_001194135.2 Octopus bimaculoides | reverse complement strand
ATAAATAATGTACATAATTCCTCATCTCTTAAATATAGAACTGTACAAACTTCAATGCCAGTTCTTAGAACCTACAATCTATCCCACCCTAACCCACCTAGTGGCTATAATACATCCCTTAGTAACCCCAGCCAACTCAGTAATACCAACCTCAAGACTTCTCCCCACAATACTACCCATATGGCCACCTATACTAGCGGTGATATCCCCTCCCAATCCAACACTGGTACTGATTATACTTCCAGCTCTTCTTTGTTGGTAACAGACCATAAGAACCTGACCTTCCCAGTGACAAACTCCAACTGTAGGACAAGTAAGAAAACTTGCAACACAGGTCATTTTCATTTTCCCCACAACATTCTTCCATGTGCATACCCACTGGTTTATGCTGAGTCTGGGAAAGATTAATTAAATGTTTGCATTTTGGGGAAAGGAGGTTTGTGGATCATGCTTCATAGAAGGCATGAGCATTGAGAGCAGGGAGTGGGTTGAAGCATCCTCCCCATAAAATGGAAATAAATTTCCATTTTCTCTTTTTAGTAGTGTAAGCTACACCTAACTAAAACTATATGAGTGCTTCAAACCTTTACCATCATCCACCATATTTTATTTTATAGGGAGTAAATAAGTTCCAAATAAAATTTTCTTCATAGGGGAAATCAGAATCTAAAGAGGAGCTATACTAAATGTATACACCCTCTTTAAATTGAAACTAAAAGCAACATACCTTTTTTTTTTTTTTTT
>NW_026400613.1:0-586 GCF_001194135.2 Octopus bimaculoides | reverse complement strand
TTTTTTTTTTTTTTTCAATTACAACCTCAGCTGCAATATTTTTGAGCTTCCTTGTGTTTTTGTCCTGTATTTTTCCATATTCAGTTAATTAAGAATATTACCACTCCTGCATCACATTTTTTCTGCTAATCCACTCTTTTTACAGGCATCTCATTTTGCAACCAAAAGATGGCTGCTATTGAGACAAAACTCAAAATGTATACAAGATGAAAAAAATTGAACTTTTAAAATGTTGAAACTTTAGTAAAAAGGTAACGATTATTTATTGACAAAAAGTAATTTATATAAACACCTTGGATAAACCAAGACAAAGGATGAAAATGCCAATAAAGTTGCAGTAAATGAATTAAATGATGCCAGTCTGAAAGCAGTAGAGCAAATGAGTCGACTAGTTTTGTATAAAAAGAGTATGACCACATTCACATTCTTGAGAAACACCCTAAGAACACCACAAATGTTGGGGTGGAATTTACTTAATATTTTAGTGTTGGTTAGAGTGGAAAGTAGGAACAACTGTGCTGATGCATTCCATATTTCTGTGGGGTGGGTATCATTATTCTAAAAGTCAGGGAGGGGTTTCATTTCA
>NW_026400612.1:0-217 GCF_001194135.2 Octopus bimaculoides | reverse complement strand
ACATTATTCCTGTTTTTGATTGTTAAATATTTCGTTGACACATTTTTGATTGTCAAATATTTTTTGCTCAATGTTCATACATACAAACATACATACATGCTTTCTGCCTCATGTTATCCACTCTGACACATCAATACTGAGTGTTGAATGTTGCATTTGGTCCTGAAATGTTTATTTTTGCTTTGCTTTATTTCTGCTTCAGCAGATTTTGGACAAT
>NW_026400610.1:0-201 GCF_001194135.2 Octopus bimaculoides | reverse complement strand
GATGGTAGTGGTGGTGGTAGTGGTGGTGATGGTGGTGGTCGTGGTGATAGTGGTGATGTTGACAATGACAATGATGATGGTGGTGGTGTTGGCAGTGGTTGTAGTAGTGGTGCCAGCAGTGGTGGTGGCAATGTTGGTGGTGGTCATGATGGTGATGATGACGGTGATAATGAGGATGATGATGTTGGTGGTGGTGGTGGT
>NW_026400609.1:512-698 GCF_001194135.2 Octopus bimaculoides | reverse complement strand
ATATATATATATATATATATATGAGTGTATGTATGTTTCTGTGTGTGTGTATACATGTAACACATATATATATATTTGTATATGTGTGTGTATGTATGTATTTGTGCATATGTATGTATGTATGTGTGTGTGTCTTTGTACGTTATATCTGTGTGTGTTTGTGTGAATGTACGATGTCACGAGGAA
>NW_026400609.1:0-480 GCF_001194135.2 Octopus bimaculoides | reverse complement strand
GTCTGTGAACTTGTGATACCTGAATGAACTGAAAACAAGAAAAAAACGACAACGGAAGATGGAAGACAGCTCCTTCGTTGATATTTCAGTTAATTGTCTTTGAATGGGGAGTGTGCCATTTCACCGTTCTGAGAGGCGTAAATACCATTAAATTTCAAAAGGTTGGTTTGGAGATGACTTTACACACACACACGCACACACACACACACAATGTATATGGACATATATGTGTGTGTGTTTGTATGGCTGTGTACTTATATGTGTATGTGTGTATGTCTATAGATATATGTGTGTGTGTGTACATATATAGATGTGTGTGTGTGTGTATGAATGTGGGGTGTATATATGTTTGTATATATATATATATATGTATGTATGGGGAATGTATATATGTATGTATATATATATATATATGTATGTATGTGTGTCTGTATATATATATGTATGCATGTGTGTGTGTCCATAGATATATGTATTTGT
>NW_026400608.1:0-304 GCF_001194135.2 Octopus bimaculoides | reverse complement strand
AATTTATTACATTTTGATATGTGTAGGACCCTACAATATATGTACATATGTATGTATGTTTGTATGTATGTATGTACGTATGTATGTCCTTATTCAGTCTTATTTCAAGATTTCTTGCCAATAGAGAAAGAGCCCATTTCCCACCTAGATCCAAGGCTCCTTCATTGGAATTTTAACAACATCAAACAGGGTACTATCATATGTATGTATGTATGTATGTATGTATGTATATACTTTCATGTCTAGACATGCTTATATATACTTAAATGATAAACTTCTGGGAAGTTTTACAGATTTTTACAGT
>NW_026400607.1:0-428 GCF_001194135.2 Octopus bimaculoides | reverse complement strand
TCTCTCTCTCTCTCTCTCTTAGTGACCTGTCAAAAGATATGCTAAGACCCGCATATATATTTTGTACCCCTTCCTCTCTCTGTTAGTGATTCCATAAATTTATTATAGGAAGTAATGCTTTCTGATAATAGCATGGCCCCCACCTCTCTATCTCTTTGTTAGCTGGTTCTGACCGGAACTAGAGCAGTTCTCAAGAACTGCTATAATTAGCCATAATTCTTGGAACAGCCTGGCGGTAAGTTTGAATCTTTTATCCAAAACATCTGTTTGCACTATTATATTTCTGGAGTGTTCTGAAAACAAAAATATTTAATTTGACTAACGTCATTTTTCCGTTTTTTTTTTTAAAATTTACTTACAATATACGCAGATGATTATACGTGTGTTACTTTTTTCCAAATGAGTGAAATGTGTGTTATAAACGATAT
>NW_026400605.1:0-208 GCF_001194135.2 Octopus bimaculoides | reverse complement strand
TGCACACTGACATTACACATCCATCAGAGCATACTGGCTTTGTTCCTTGCGAGCTTACGCACGTCCTGAGCAGTCACGGCCCATGTTTCACTGCCATGTAGCATGGCGGTTCGTACACATGTGTCATACAGTCTACCTTTTACTCTGAGTGAGAGGCTCTTTGTCACTAGCAGAGGTAAGAGGCTCTCTGAACTTTGCCCAGGCTATT
>NW_026400604.1:0-386 GCF_001194135.2 Octopus bimaculoides | reverse complement strand
TCAGTTTCTCAAAGCAAATTTTTCTGTCTGTCTTTTCATTTTTTTTTTTTTATTATTAACCGTTTCAGTAACTGGTGCCTTCCCATCCAAGCAGACTGTAAAATGGTCAGATATGGCAACTGGTACAAATCCTGATGCATACATGGAAGAGTAGGTGAAATGTTTAATTTCTATGAATCACCATCATTGTCACAATCATCACTACCATCATCACTACAATGATCATCTGCATGATTGGTTTAAAATTTTGGCTGATTCTTTTCCTTCCATTATTGATATGTGTCAAATAGGATTGCAATACAACATCCTTTTGCATACATCCTTTGTTATTTTTTCATTTTATTTATTTATGGTTTACTGAGAATAATGAAGTTATGGGGCCTAAT
>NW_026400603.1:0-1532 GCF_001194135.2 Octopus bimaculoides | reverse complement strand
ACATACATACATACATACACATACATACATACATACACACACATACATATACACATCACATACATACATACATACATACAACATGGAAAACTCATTCGTCTCTCAATCAAGCACGGAGCAACATAAAATAGTTAAACCGCTACTGGCAAGATTCGAACGCATGAAGCTCTACATTACAAAACAACAAAATATATCCTACCTCGGTATCCTATTCTTGTTCCAGAGTAGCAGAGTAGGAGTAGAATAGGCTGAGAGTTGTACGAAATACCTTGAGGTATCTACTTCCGTCCTGTATCAGCCTCACTTCCAATTCTTTGCCTATCAACCTGGCTTTGTATTCCTGTCCAAGATCGATAAATTAAAGCACCAATCAACTCCTGTGGTCAGATTTAATCAGCTGTACATTATCTCAAAATGTATTGGCTTGCGACAGATTTAGAAATCCTATTGTTCTTCTTCTTCTTCTTATTATTATTATTAGTAGTAGTAGTAGTAGTAGTAGTAGTAGTAGTAGTAGTAGTATCATCATTATTGTTATTTTTATTATTATTATTATTATTATTATTATTATTATTATTATTATCATTATTATTATTTTTATTATCATTATTATTATTTTTTTTTATATCATTATTATTATTATCATTATTATTATTATTATTATTATTATTATTATTATTATTATCATTATTATTATTATTATTATTATTATTATTATTATCATTATTATTATTTTTATTATCATTATTATTATTTTTATTATCATTATTATTTTTTTTTTTATTATCATTATTATTATTATTATTATTATTATTATTATCATTATCATTATCATTATTATTATTATTATTATTATTATTATTATTATTATTATTATTATTATTATCACTTCTCTATCAGCAGAACTACGTAATGCTTGTATTCACATATTTTGTATGCAATGTCTACTTTTTCATCTCCATCTCCTCACACTTCTCCTTTTCTTTCCCTGCATCTTTTTAGTATTTATTTTTCTTTTTTGTTGTTTTTTTTTGTTTTTTTTCTTATGCAAATCCCAGCACAAATTGCTAACCGTCCTTGTACTAACCCCTTCGTCGTCATCGTCGTCGTCATCACCATCGTCATTATCATCACCATCATCATCATCATCGCCATCATCTTCATCATCATCATCATCATCATCATCATCATCATCATCCACACCATCATCACAATCATCATCATCATCATCACCACCACTACCAACATCATCATCACCATCATCATCATCACCACCACCACCACCACCACCACCATCATCATCATCATCATCATCATCACCACCACCATCAATATCATCATCATCACCATCATCATCACCATCATTATCAGTGACAGCAGTTTCGCTGTTAGTGATTGCTTTGAGTGAAGCCAGTGCAAACATTGGACGCTCACCGTTCAGGCGTGATCGGACATTCGATTAAAGAACAACTTGTTTCCAATCACACAATGTGTAGGACATCTTCATTTGGCTATTACTTTAGTAGTAGTGG
>NW_026400602.1:0-222 GCF_001194135.2 Octopus bimaculoides | reverse complement strand
ACACACACACACACACACACACACACACACGCACACGCACACGCACACCTATAAATATATATATGTGACACACATACATTGATATAAATATGTATATATTCTTCTCCTTTTTCTTCTTCTTCCCCTCCTCCTTCTCCTCCTTCTTCTTCTTCGTTTAACGTCCAATTTCTCATGCTTGCATGGCTCAGAAGTGGTTGAGGTTGAGAAAAATCACTCAGTTTC
>NW_026400601.1:0-345 GCF_001194135.2 Octopus bimaculoides | reverse complement strand
TGTGTGTGTGTGTGTTTGTATGTATACACACATAAATACAAACATTCACAGAGACATACACAAGCATATGCTCAAAGTTACACACACACACAATCACTCACATACACTTTCACACACATATATGTATGTTTATCTGTCCGTCTGTCTGTCTGTTTGTCTGTCTGTCTGTATGTCTGTATGTATGTATGTATGTATGTATTTATGTATGTATATATTTATGTATGTATGTATATATGTATGTATGTATGTATGTATGTGCATACTTGGATTTCGTGACTTTCTCTTTCACCGATTCTCTTGGGTTCTCCTATGAAGAAAGTAGTCTATTATATTCATTCTTCAAGG
>NW_026400600.1:0-360 GCF_001194135.2 Octopus bimaculoides | reverse complement strand
AAGAAGCTTGCTTCCGAACCACATGGTTCCCAATGCGTAGCACCTTGGGCACGTGTCTTCTACTATAGCTTCGAGCCAATCAAAGTCCTGTGAGTAGATTTGGTAGACAGAAACTGAAAGACGCCTGTCGTATATAATATATGCTATTTGTATGTATATGTTTGTGTGTCTGTGTTTGTCCTCCCCAACATCGCTTGACAACCGATGCTGGTGTGTTTACGTCACCGTAACGTAGTGGTTCAACAAAAGAGACCGACATATTAAGTACAAGGCTTAGAAAGAATAAGTGCTGGGGTCGATGTGCTCGGCTAGAGGCGGTGCTCCAGCATGGCCTCAATCAGATGACAGAATGTGTGTGTG
>NW_026400599.1:0-309 GCF_001194135.2 Octopus bimaculoides | reverse complement strand
CACACACACACACACGTAAGTGTGTTATTGTGTTTGAATATGCGTGACTGCGTATGCACAGGTACTACCAGTTAACTGCGGAAGTGTACGCTTATATATACATTTATATATGTGTAAGCGAAATTTTTCCACGGAATATTTTCCTCTGCATGCAGAGTTTTGAATTTCGTGTAATGTGGTCATGTGACCGATAAAGCTTTTACTTCTTTTTCATGGTAGTTCTAGAATGTTCGATATTCTATGCAATAGAGATTCATTATTTTCATTCTTCTATCCGTAATCCAAATTCTCTCTCTCTCTCTCTCTCTC
>NW_026400598.1:0-232 GCF_001194135.2 Octopus bimaculoides | reverse complement strand
AACATATCGAAATGTGCGTGTATGTGTGTTTGTATGTGCGTGCGTGTATACGAGTGTGTGTGATTGTGTGTCTACGTACACACATGGGTTTAGATAAATATATATCCGCAAATATATAACGTGCACCCGCACACACACATACACACACATACCTACGCAGACGAAGCATTCATGTCTACAGACTACAGGTGCGCGTCTATTTACTTCAACACATTATTGAACGCTACGTCTC
>NW_026400597.1:0-218 GCF_001194135.2 Octopus bimaculoides | reverse complement strand
GTGTTCGTTCTCCTCCATATCTATTGACAATCGGCGCTGGTTGGTTTACGTTTATATATTGTGAATGTATGTAGCGTTGTTAGTGGCTTTGATGATTGTAGTAGTAGCAGTAGTTGAGTAGTAGTAGCAGTAGTAGTAGTAGTAGTAGCAGCAGTAGTAGCAACACAAATAGTAGTAGTAATATTATTATTATTATTATTATTATTATTATTATTATT
>NW_026400596.1:0-516 GCF_001194135.2 Octopus bimaculoides | reverse complement strand
TGTATATGAATGAGAATAGATGTAAAATGACTGGTGATATGAAGTTCTCAAAAAAGATTAGCCCTTGTTAGTGAAACAGATTCTGGAAAACAATCTGTAAATATAGTGACAATTTTGCCCATTGCTCAATTTTCCCACCAAGACATCTCAACTACCCATCATCTGTTCTGCAGCATTCTGTTGCTGTAATCAGATAAGAGCAGGGCTGCATACTTCATTGGCTATTCCTTGATATCACTAATCTTTTTCACAACCTACAACCATTTCAGTTGATATCTATCCTTCGTTCTCCATCTATCTACATTCTACATTGACCAGCCTCCTGAACCACCTTGGGCAAGTGTCTTCTACTCTAGTCTCAGACCGATCAAAGCCTTGTGAGAGGATTTGGTAGATGGAAATTGAAAGAAGCCCTTTATATGTGTGTGTGTGTCTTTGTGTCAGGGTTTGTACTCTACCACTGTTTGACAACCTGTGTTGGTGTGTTTACGTTCCTGTAACATAGTGGTTCGGTAA
>NW_026400595.1:1478-1960 GCF_001194135.2 Octopus bimaculoides | reverse complement strand
ACACTGATGTGTATGCGCCCCCATAAATATACATTTATGATTACGTAGTATTTAATCTTTTAATTACTATAACAGCCTATTTCTTTAAGTTAATTTCAAACTCTACTTTTAATGTTAATTTTTGTAACTTAAACATTTTGTAAAGTAGGTTTGCAAACAAATTGGAGGTATTTGTATTCTTCTGGCTTTCGTATAACTTTGGTTTAATACTAGGGGAGTATATGAACTGTTAAATTCTTTGACGACTTCTTCTCTGTCATTCCGCTGATACGATATCACGTGTCTTTATATATTTTATGGCCGCTGAATTTCAAGAAATACTTTCGTGTGAAAATGCCCTTACCTGCCCACCTCCCTCTCCCTACCTACCTACCTACCTACATACATACATACATACATACATACATACGTGACCATCATTGACCATTGAATGGGCATTGGTAAATGATGGTCTACATTTGTCATGAGTAGCCATCATATAT
>NW_026400595.1:0-767 GCF_001194135.2 Octopus bimaculoides | reverse complement strand
CACCCCCACCAGGCTACCCCGGTGAGGAGGGTTGCTAGAAACCCAGCAGGATTAAAAACAAGACCTGTTGAAAGGTCGGATGAACCTAATGCAGGCTCAACGGCTATCTAGCAATAGCACGGGTACGCAGAAATTCCGGGGTGAAAGACCACTGGGATGAGGCACCCCTCAGCTTTTGTTGAAGCATGTCCTTAGGCGAAGGTCACTCAGATATAAAATCAGATACGCAGGGAATGGCATTGGACATTTTGAGGATCTTTGGTTTGTGCTAGAGATCATGGCGCTCCCACATCCCTGAGCCTGCGACTTATATTAGCACCAGACATCCTGCTCTGGCTTGTATCTGGATAATGTCAATAAAGTGGAGAGGGTCTATGAGGTGTCGTGCAAGCCTTATTGGACCTAAAACTCTGCACGGCATTGATGATCTCTGCTCGATATGTGCTGCTATATCATAGAGAGTACAATGTTCCTGAAGGTCAGCAATGGTCTTCTTCGGTCAGAAGTGGACGGCCATCATATATATATATATATATATATATATATATATATTGGCTGTGCATTCGTGACCAAGGAAGACTATCACTGACCATTGCTCATGCAAATGTCGGCAATGCCTGAGCATAAGGTTTATAGCACCCACAGTCGGATTCATGCAGGTTCGCACCCGCGGCTTCGCAGCAAAACACTTACAGACTCTCATCACTCTAGTGACATGATCCAGAAACAAAGCAAAGCAAGATATCCACATACGTACATACATACAT
>NW_026400594.1:0-576 GCF_001194135.2 Octopus bimaculoides | reverse complement strand
AACTCAATGCTAATCCCTGTATATTTATGATATATATATATATATAGATAGATAGATAGATACACACGCATAAGTGTGTGTGTGTGTTATGTGCGTGCATGCCAAATTGTTGGTTAAAACAGGCAGTTGTCTGATAAGATAACCAAATGTTAAGAAGCAAATACAGCAAGGCCAGCGGTGGGCGTTAAGACTTTGGTTTATCATTGATTATCTCCCCTGCGCAGTTTTTGTCCTTGACTTTGTTTATTTCAAAACAGATCCAACACACATTTAATTCGCTATCTCGTCTAAGGTAAACAGCAATATTTACCACAGCAAACGAGCCTAGTTTGCTATTGTTCCTAATTTTTTAGCATTTAGTTTATTCAAAATTTGATGTTTCCTTCCTTTGTTTTTCTAGTGAATTCAAAACTTTTCAAAAATGGCCTTCAGAGTTCTCAGGTTAGGCAAAATGCTATCCCATTCTGGTGGCATGAGCAGATGTTTGACAACAGTAAGTACTACAGTTTTTACCTTAATTATCATTATTATGATTATAATTACCTTTATTTTATGATATTTTATTGCTATCTCTCC
>NW_026400593.1:116-262 GCF_001194135.2 Octopus bimaculoides | reverse complement strand
ACACACATATATATATACACATATATACATATATATATACACATATATATGCACATATATATACATGTATATATATGTATAAATATACCTGTGTATATAATATGTATATACAGCATATATATGTACATGAATATATATATATATAT
>NW_026400593.1:0-106 GCF_001194135.2 Octopus bimaculoides | reverse complement strand
TATATATATATATATACATGTATATATGTATATATGTGTGTATATATATGTATATATACACATGCATATACATGTATACATATATACATATGTATACATATATATA
>NW_026400592.1:296-466 GCF_001194135.2 Octopus bimaculoides | reverse complement strand
TGTGTGTGTGTGTGGTACAGGTTTCCCTGAATAGAATAAGGGTGTATGTGTGTGAGTGTGTGTATATGTGTGTGTGTGCGTAGTAGTGAGGGTGTGTGTGTGTGTGTGTATGTGTGTTGTACAGGGTGGCCTGGGTTGTTTACCCTGGGTAGAATAGGGTGTATCTGTGT
>NW_026400592.1:0-286 GCF_001194135.2 Octopus bimaculoides | reverse complement strand
GTATGTGTGTTGTACAGGGTGGCCTGGGTTGTTTACCCTGGGTAGAATAGGGTGTATCTGTGTGTGTGTGTGAAAGTGTAGCTGGTGTGTGATAATGTGTGTATGATATGTGTGTGTGTGTGTGTGTGTGTGAATGATGATATGTGTATGATAGTATGTGTATGTGTGTGTGAGTGTGTTGTATGTATGTGTGCATGCATGCGTGTGTTTGTGTGTATTATGGTGTAAGTGTAGAGGTTGTGTGCTGTGTGTATGAATGTCTGTATGTGTATGAGGTGTGTGTGTG
>NW_026400591.1:0-259 GCF_001194135.2 Octopus bimaculoides | reverse complement strand
TACACCTATATTACAATATGACAATACATAAAGAATATATGTATGTACACTGATGTGTATACATATAAAATAGGAATATAGGCACAGGCATGGCTGTACGGTAAGAAGTTTACTTCCTCACCATATGGTACCGGATTCAGTTTTACAGTATGGTACCTCTGGCAATTGTCTTATTTTCTTAGCTCTGTCTGAGTGGTTTTGGTAGAGGGAAACTGAAAGAATCCAAGCGTAGGTATATTCATACATACATTCATGTATA
>NW_026400590.1:402-743 GCF_001194135.2 Octopus bimaculoides | reverse complement strand
AGGCGGTGCTCCAGCATAGCCGCAGTCAAATGACTGAAACAAGTAAAAGGAATAAAAAAAGGAAATATATATAAACATATAAATATTGGGGTATTGGTTCTATAACTAACATCGCCATCAAGTAGGTCGTGCATCTATAATGAAATGAATAGATTTCTGTGGATATCTTAGTCATAATATAGGTATCCAATATGTATGGTACAGGTACATATACACATATATACCATACATGCATACATACATACATGCATGCGTACATACGCACATAAATAGATACATGCCTGCGTGCAGATATACACACATATATACGTGCATTCATACATACATACATACATACACAC
>NW_026400590.1:0-392 GCF_001194135.2 Octopus bimaculoides | reverse complement strand
ACATACATACACACATACATACATACATACATACATACATACATACACAGCGTTGATGTCCTAATTTCAAGGGAAAAGTCTTGATTAGAAAATATCTCTTTGAGTACTGGTGAGAAATTTTCTATAAGTAACCTTTCTATCACACAGCCTTGCCTGTATCTGTGTTTGAAAATGTATGAAAGTACATATATGTATATGTGTGTGTGTATGTGTGTGTTTGTGTGTGTATATATATGTGTATATACACATATATATCCACATATATATATGCACATACACACACATACATATACATATGTAAAATATGTATGTATATGTCTTGTAGTTGCACCTATGTATATATAGACAGATAGCTAAACAGGCACATAGGTAGGTAGGTAGGTAGGTAGATA
>NW_026400589.1:0-251 GCF_001194135.2 Octopus bimaculoides | reverse complement strand
TGACACTTTAATTAGAAAGCATTTTGTTTGCTATTCACCCTTGAATATGTTATCGAACATTTTCTTTGATCTCTGACTTTGTGTACATTTGCACATAAGAGTGTACGCTCACTATAAATTTCTCATAATATCACAATATTAGATTCATTAAGATATTGTTGACTATGAATGTTTAAATTTTGCCGAAGTAGGTAAACGTGATAATCAGAAATAAGTTATATAAATTGAATTATTTTCAGTATTACCCATTA
>NW_026400588.1:0-239 GCF_001194135.2 Octopus bimaculoides | reverse complement strand
TGTATGTATGTATGTATGTATGTATGTATATACATATACTCATTGAGAAGGTGAGGAGCAGATAGAAAAGAATTGCATGCGAGTGTATACCTGCACTTGTGCTTGTGTGTGTGTCAATTTGTATACACAATTTCTTATTTTCCTTCGTTTTTGCCAAACGCAGATGCATCTCAGCATCTCATTCTTGCGCGCATTATATGTACATCCATCCATCCATACATGCATACATATATATATAT
>NW_026400587.1:0-381 GCF_001194135.2 Octopus bimaculoides | reverse complement strand
TATCTTTATTATTATTTTAACCTTAAACTTCGTTTAAATTGTATTTAAAATGATAATAATTTATGTAAGCTGGTTTTGTATAATATATACATGTTAGCATATATTGTAATGGATGTAGGGATGATTATGGAATGTTTATTATTTTGATATTTTGATATTTTTAATAATTTTTCTATCTTTATAAAATAAGTATTTTATATAAATTCATTTGGTACTTATTGTTGGTTGATATATATATTTATTTATTATAATTATTGTTCTATTTACGACCTGACGATTAGCTGTATTTTTGAATAGAATTTATTTTCGATAATTTTAATTAATTTTAATAGATTTAAATTTCCTTTCTATTTGAAAATTAGTTATGAAACATGTGTAGTC
>NW_026400586.1:0-802 GCF_001194135.2 Octopus bimaculoides | reverse complement strand
AACACACACAGACATGTATATATGTCTACATATATATACATAAATATGCATACATGTAAACTGGCGCAAACACTAAAATACATAAATACTCGCCAGTAAAATATATTTTTATATACAAAACATATATGCGCATGTAGATATACGTATGCATACATAAATATGTGCGTGCGTGCGCGTGTGTGTATGTGTGTGTGTATGGTGTGTGTGTATGTGTATATTTATCCGTATATATTCATATATCTATATTTGTGTGAAAATTTGAGCATTCGTATATAATAGGCATATTTGAGTGCGTGTGTGCACATGTGTTTATGTATAAATATATACACATTTTTCTATAGATGCCACTCAAAATATACAGAAATATACATATATGTAATGACCCTGAATATATACAGAAATACACACACACACACACACACAAACACACACGCACACACAAAAACAAACACACACACACTCACACACACACACACACACAAAGAAACGCTCGCGCACACACAAATACATGTGCATTTATATTTGTGAATTTATACATCACTATATGTATACAAATGCATAGCTTACATGTATGTATATATGCATATATATTGTATATTTATATATACATATATATATATATATCTGTCTATCTATCTATCTATCTATCTATCTATCTATCTATCTATCTATGTATCTATCTATCTATCTATCTATGTATCTATCTATCTATCTATCTATCTATTCACATATATATATATGTATGTTTGCACGTATACATATATACATATAAATATATATATATATATATATATATATATAT
>NW_026400585.1:0-569 GCF_001194135.2 Octopus bimaculoides | reverse complement strand
TGCATGAGAGAGTTTGATGCAGCTGCTCTCATCTGCGCCTCCTGCCGTGATGTTGGTTCATCTGGGACACCTGACAGGAAGAGGTCCAGCCTCGTCTTAAAGACACCTACACCCACCGCATGCAGGTCTCTCAGGTCCTTCGGGAGGATATTGAAGAGCTGTGGACCTTTGAAACCCAGGCTATTGCAGTATCTTGTCCTACATCTTGATGGCAAATTCGGAGTCCTTGGCACTATGCAATGGCGTCCAGTTCTTTTATTTGTGTAACTTTCAATGCCAAAGTTTGGGATAATTCCTTCGAGGATCTTCCAGACGTATATTATGGCATATCTTTCTCGTCTACGCTCTAAGGAATAGTCTTAATCTCTTGAGTCTTTCCCAATAGCTTATATGCTGCATAGAGGCTATCTTCTTCGTGTAGCTTCGTCGGATTGCCTCAAGTTCTGAGATTAATTTGACACTGGTTGGTGACCATAGCTGAGAGCAATAGTCAAAGTGGTTTAGAACAAGTGTCTTCAGGAACACCATCATGGTTTCCTGATCTCTTGTTCTAAAAGTCCTTAGAATCC
>NW_026400584.1:0-633 GCF_001194135.2 Octopus bimaculoides | reverse complement strand
CCGGGCAACGCCGGGTATTTCTGCTAGTATTATATATATTTAGATGTGTCCACATATATTGTATTACATGGGAAAATGCGAGCATGAAAAGTAATATTCTTAAGACTATAAACCTGGAAAAGTACAGGACAAGTTATTACACCTGTAAAAGTACAGGACAAGCTATTACTTCTAGTAAAGTAAAGAATAAGAAACTTTTTACTTAGAATATTGCAGCAAAGAATGCCAGTTCTTCTAATTTATCACTCTTTACAGTTCTCATCTTTTAAATTTATTGTACAAAACTGTTCAGCTAATTTGTAAGTTTGTCTAATTAGTCACTTTTTTCTGTATTTAAGGTAGTAAATTAGCTAAATTCTACTTAAATAAGTAAAGTGTTATTTGTAAACTATAATAAAATAATTTTTAATATTCAAATTTTAATTTTAGCTGCAATATTTTAAGTAAAAAGTTTCTTATTCTTTACGTTACTAGAAGTAATAGCTTGTCCTATACTTTTACAGGTGTAATAACTTGTCCTGTACTTTTCCAGGTTTATAATCTTAAGAATAATACTTTCCATGCTCACATTTTTCCATGTAAGCCATGATTTTTCCAGGCATTGCTGTTATAAGATAATTAATAATGTGTCAA
>NW_026400583.1:0-258 GCF_001194135.2 Octopus bimaculoides | reverse complement strand
CGCAAAGTACGGGGACGTAAACAAACCCACATCGGTTGTCGTGTAGTGGATGGGGACAAACACAACCATAAAGACACACACACACACTACACATAAACACGCACATACTCACACACACACATACACTCACACATATCTATCTATCTATCTATCTATCTATCTACCTACCCGTTTCAAGAGTACCAATGAATTTGAATCAAACTGTTTTGAGCTAGCTTACCAACCACATGGTCCCGGGTTCAGTCCCACTGCGTGGCA
>NW_026400582.1:0-366 GCF_001194135.2 Octopus bimaculoides | reverse complement strand
AAGTCTCTTAATGAATCTTTTCTTTGTACAGAAATATATATTGAAGATAATTATGTTCATTTAATGTATATGTTTTTGCGTCGTAACTCTTTTTTTATTATTATTATAACCAAAAGGATCGATTCTTGAGGAGTCTACATACCTTCACAGTCGTTTTTTTTCTGCTATTTTGGTGACGATTTTTTGTGAATTAGCTTACCAATTATTTTTGTTGGTAGTTAATTTATAATACATACATACATATATATATAAATATATATATATATACGTACACATACACACACACATATATATATATATATGCATATATGTGTGTGTGTGTGTGTGTGTGTACGTATATTTATACATACATATATATATATATAT
>NW_026400581.1:0-401 GCF_001194135.2 Octopus bimaculoides | reverse complement strand
CCCCGAACTTTCTGGCTTCGTGCCACAATTTGAAAGCAATATTTCTCTTTGGAAGAGGCAAGCGGCGTCGCTCGTGTGTGTACTGCTTGTGACAGCTCGTGAGACTGCTCTCCAACACCACCACCATCTCCCGGGTATAAGCTTATACAGGCTTATACAGTAGATTTAAGAGTCTTGTCTCCCATAAAAGCGTTGCCTAAAGCGGATAGCCCCTCCCCTAGCTGCTCTAGTGGATGGAGATAGATTTGTAAGTTTGAGATTCACTCGTCCAGAGAGTGAAGTTGGTCACCATTTTTGTTCTATTCTCGGATACTGCCACCACAGTTCAAATGAGGATAGTCCACTTGAGAAAAGGATTAACGCAGGGACTTTATATATATATATATATATATATATATATA
>NW_026400580.1:0-637 GCF_001194135.2 Octopus bimaculoides | reverse complement strand
CGGTTCTCGTCCGATCACCGAAGTTAAGCAAAGTCGAGCCTAGTTAGTACATAGATAGTACGTTTCAGTTTTGCCTCGAACACAAATATATATATTTACAGGCACCAATTTCCATGCTTTTATCTCACTGCACTTTCACAGCTTTATTCTGCAAAGTGAAATAACTGTTGGCAATGTTTGCTTAGTCATATAGTCCAGGCCACCACCCGCTTCTAGTTTCATGCGGCTTTCGCTAATTCTTACTTCAGTATATTGGCTCTCTGGTGAATCGTGCTCGACGATTAAACTTAATTTTACTCATACTTATGGGCAGAGTCAATTTGATCGGCTCTCCTACATGTGCAAATGTTGAAAGTAGCATAGAGCAGGCAACTGCAACAGTGAACGGTGGAACGCCTCTTGCAATAGATGCGAGTGAACTGAAAAAATGAGAGAAGAAGGAAAAGAAAATATAAAATCTACTCTAAAGCTTCTTTAAAATTTCAGCTGCCAGAGGCATAGGTGAAAACTTATAAAACATTTTTAAAGTAATAACTTTATACAAAATGTGTGCGATGCTTACAGCACCTAGGTTTCTCAAGCGGTCACACATCTAAGTACTCACTAGGCTCGACGCTGCTTAACTTCGGTGATCGGA
>NW_026400579.1:0-243 GCF_001194135.2 Octopus bimaculoides | reverse complement strand
AGATAGATAGATAGATAGATAGATAGATAGATAGGTAAGTAGAGAGATAGATTGATAGACAGATAGATATATACACATATATATACATACATATACATATATATACACATATAAACGTATACACACTCATATGTACAGGCACACACACACTATAAAATGCTCGGTTAGCGTATATGTGCGTCTGTGTGTGTGTACTATCAGTTATTATCATTATATATATATATATATATATATATATATATA
>NW_026400578.1:0-370 GCF_001194135.2 Octopus bimaculoides | reverse complement strand
TGTACATGTCTGAGTGTGTGAGTGTGTTTCTGCGTTAGGTACATTATTCAACATACACACACATCTGCACATACATACACATATGTGACCACTGACATGCGTGAATGTATGCCTGTGTATGTCTCTCTTACTACTATATGTAACACATACACTCTCACAAATGAGAGTGTATGTGCGTGTATCATCACATTCTGTATATAAACGTGTATGTGTCTGTGAGTATGTGTGTTTGTGCATTCGTTATGTACATTATTAAACACACACACATATATCTACACATACATATACAAATGTTACGAGAACGACTGGAAGTGAAATTCTTGACAAAAAACAATTAGGTGGCAAGTCCAAGGTATATCAAAATACACAT
>NW_026400577.1:0-306 GCF_001194135.2 Octopus bimaculoides | reverse complement strand
TCGATTCGTTTGATTAAAGGCGGTGCTCCAGTATGGTCGCAGTCAAATGAATGAAACAAGTAAAAAACAAAAGAATATATCATTTGACTGTGGCCATGTTGGATCACTGCCTTAAATAGTTTTTTGTCAAAGAAATCGATCCTAGGACTAATTCTTTGTAAGCTTAGTACTTATTCTATCAGTCTCTTTTGCCAAACCAATAAGTTACAGGGACATAAACACAGTAGCATCAGTAGTCAAGTGATGGTGGGGAGACAAACAGACACACACACACACATACACACACACACACACACACACACACAC
>NW_026400576.1:1492-1726 GCF_001194135.2 Octopus bimaculoides | reverse complement strand
ATATGTATTTATGTGCGTGTGTGCGCACGTTTCTATGAATGTGTATATGTATGTTTAGGTGTATGCGCGAGTGTATACCAGTACCAGCTTGTGTTCGTGTGCGACTCCTGTACATAACTGTTTGCAATATGTGTGTGTAAGTGTGTGTATGTGTGTGTGTATATATGTATGCCTGTTTTCCACTCACCATCGCTTGACAACCGATGTTGGTGTGTTTACGTCCCCGTAACATAA
>NW_026400576.1:978-1482 GCF_001194135.2 Octopus bimaculoides | reverse complement strand
GCTTGACAACCGATGTTGGTGTGTTTACGTCCCCGTAACATAACGGTTCGCCAAAAAGAAGAATAGAATAAATATTAGGCTTACAAAGAATAAGTCGATTTGTTCGACTCAAGACGGTGCTCCAGCATGGGCGCTGTCAAATGACTGAAACAAGTGAAAGGATGAAAGAATATATGTACGTGTATAAATATATGTGTGCGCATGTGTATGCTTTGGTGTGTATGTGTATATGTGTCAGTATGTATGTTTAAGCTTATATGCATGTATGCGTACATCTATACCTATTTGCTTTCGTTAGTGAACGTCTATATATTTGCGTGTGTACATATGTTTATTTATATGAATGTATTTCTATACGCATGTGTGTGTATTTCGGTATATATAGACGTCTGTGAGTGTGTGTATATTTAGGTGTATATGTATGTGTTTATTCCTGCCACTTTGTTTTAGTTAGCAAACATCTGTGTCTGTGTGTGCATATATATATATATATATATATATATA
>NW_026400576.1:617-968 GCF_001194135.2 Octopus bimaculoides | reverse complement strand
TATATATATATATATATATATATATATGTCGATCACAATGAATTTGTATATGTATGTGTGTGTGTTTTGGCATACATAGACGTTGGTATGTGTATGTATGTGTATATTCGTACCAATTTGTTTTCCTCAATGAGCTTCTGTGTATAATGTGAGCATCTGTATGGCTGTGTATATGTGTGCATGCGTGTGTGTGTGTCTGTGTGTACGTGTGTTTGTTTCTCTGATTATCAGGAGAAAATTACAGGTGAGAGAGTACTACATGATCCATTCACTGTTACAGTAACCAATCACATACCTGACAGATTTTGAGTGTGTATGCGCACGCGAGTAAATACATGTCTGTCTGTCTGT
>NW_026400576.1:218-607 GCF_001194135.2 Octopus bimaculoides | reverse complement strand
TAAATACATGTCTGTCTGTCTGTATGTATGTATGTGTGAATGTATGTATGTATGTATGCATGTACGTATGTATATATGTGTGCGTGGTGTGTGTGTGTGCTTGTGCCTTACATGCAAATAATATATGGGTTTGTGTGTATTATGTGTGTGTGCGTGCGTAAGTGTAAGTATGCGTATATGTATGTATACATATAAGTACATATGTAGGTATATATGTATTTATGTACGTACGAGTGCATGTATGTATGTATGTATGTACAGACAATAATATTAGTGTATATATGTGTGTCTACATACATATAAAATGTATACATGCACGTAGTTATATATATGTGTGTGTTGAGCGTATGAGTATGTATGTTTGCATACATGAATGCACGTATGTAGGT
>NW_026400576.1:0-208 GCF_001194135.2 Octopus bimaculoides | reverse complement strand
TATATCTACATGTATGTATGTATGTGCAAATAGACTAATAACAGACGATAGGTAAATGTCAGCTCATTACAGCCGTTTCTTACGCATTTTTAAATAGAAGAACGAGTACATTACATCACTTCAAAAAACCGTAATCATCAGATGAAACACAATTTCAAGACAACAGAATATCTCAAGAACACAGTGGAAACATACCTGAAGCATATGT
>NW_026400574.1:0-341 GCF_001194135.2 Octopus bimaculoides | reverse complement strand
CATCCCCAAGTACAACAACATCTGTTTCAACACACGATTTCACATCAAATCTTGCAAAACAAATATATAAACGAAATATATATATATATATACACACGCACAAGGTTGGTGGAAAGTAACTGACCATTAGAAAATGCTTATAGAATTTTTAGTATCACTAAAGTCATAAAGAAAACATTTTTTAAACACACAACATTGATGGGGATTTTCTTTTGTTTCTTATTTTCTTACTTTTTATTTTCCAGATAGCCGGTTGCTTGTTCAGGAGCGATCTTACACAGCAGCATGCTAATGAAGTGTGGAATTCCATTATTTTGGTTCAGAGATGGTGGCGTGCATGG
>NW_026400573.1:0-356 GCF_001194135.2 Octopus bimaculoides | reverse complement strand
CTACTACTACTACTACTACTACTACTACTACTACTACTACTAATGCCACTACAGAAACAACGGCAACAGGAACAACATCAACACCACTAACAACAACAGGAACAACATCTACTACCACCACTATGTTATAATTGCACACACATACTTGTATATATAGAGCTACAAATATAGATATAGATATAGATATAGACGTCCACAAGCGCGCTCGCACACAGACATACGCTCACATACAGCACCCATACATGGACATACATATACATGTATTCATACAGTGCCTGGACAAAATAATGGAAAGTCCTTAAAATGTCAAGCAAATTTATTTTAATATGGAGTAGGACCACCTTTGGCAGTAATTA
>NW_026400571.1:0-656 GCF_001194135.2 Octopus bimaculoides | reverse complement strand
TATATAATTTTAAAAATGAACATTCTTGTTTGCTTACAATGTTACATGGCCAAACTGGCACATAATGGGAAAATACTATAAATTAGGGCCCTCCTGAAATGTAAATACAAACAGAATAAAACAAGTTTCGCATAAATTGGATAACTGGTTCATGAGATATTGGGGGTTTTGGGGTGCACCAAAACGGTGCATAATGGGAAAATACTCCGAAAATAACTTAACCCTGAAAGGGAAGTCACACTTAGTGACTTTAATTTGCCAATGAAAAAAATGAGTGGTTTTTACAGTAAATGTTTTTATTTTCACTTTTGTTAATATTTTAATCATTTAGAAATATTTTTAAGTGAATGTGATTTCAAAAATGTAAGTTGTATGTACAGTAAGTATTTATATTTTAGCTTTCTTTAAACAGACAATATTTTAATCTTTTAAAAAATTATTTTCAAGTGAATACCGTTACAAAAACTTTTAGGAGCATATTTTAAAAATATTTCAAAGTGAAAATGACTTTAAAAATATGGTAAATATTTAAATATTTCATAAAAGACACGTTCGTAACCTCAGTGTGAAATAATTTTTTTCCATAGGTTTTTTTAAGTGCATTCAACGTATCATCATCATCATCATCATCATCGTTTAACGTCCGCTTTCCATGC
>NW_026400570.1:0-200 GCF_001194135.2 Octopus bimaculoides | reverse complement strand
TCTTTAGGTTGAGTAGTCCATCCCGTTCAAATGGTCCTTGAATAAGGGTTGTCTAAGGATGTGAACAAAACACCCCTGTTTCCAGAGGTGAATTATTCAAACTCCCCAAAATTCCTCTCAGCACATGGTTATGATGCTCCCCTACTACTCCTGCTCGTGATCAGAGATGCATATATCGTCAGCCACTAAGGGACATGCTC
>NW_026400569.1:0-440 GCF_001194135.2 Octopus bimaculoides | reverse complement strand
AATACAGATGTCAGACAGTGTACTACAGATGTCAGACAGTGTAATACAGACGTCAGTACAAAGGACAGTGAAGAACAGAGTTCTGCAATGCTGTACAGATGCTAGTACAGTACTGATACCAATTTAACAGTATAATGTAGTACAAAGGCTAGGCAGAGCAGTACAAATATCAGTACAGTACAACATAGCTGTGTGTATGGTGTAGAAAAGACCCAAGTATATGCAGTACAGGTATTAATTAATACAGTACATTACCAACATCAGTACAGTGTAGTATGGATATCAATACTGCTGTGTAATATTGGTTTCAAATTTCAGCACAAGGCCAGCAAGATTGTAGGGAGGGGGATAAGTCAATGACATTGACCCCAGTGCCCAACTGATATTTATTTTATCGACCCCGAAAGGACGAAAGGTAAAGTTGACCTCGGTGGAATTTG
>NW_026400568.1:0-454 GCF_001194135.2 Octopus bimaculoides | reverse complement strand
CCTGGGATGAGGTGGTGAGGCACGACCTCTGAACATTGGGCCTCACTGAAGCGATAACATCTGACCAAGACCTTTGGAAATATGCTGTGCGTGAGAAGACCCAGTAAGCTAAGTGAGACTTAAATCCAAGGCCTCTGCCAGGGGTGTAGCCAGCCCACTTATGCGTACCTTCCTTCATTGGACACTAAACTCGGCTTGCGAAGACCTGTTGGGGCAAGCGAAAGCGAAATCGTGATGGCACCTGTGCCCAGCATTGCCTTCCTGGTACTTATGCCAGTGGCACATGTAAAGACATTCAAGCGAAGTCGTTACCAGTGTTGCTGGACTGGCTTCTGTGCAGGTGACACGTAAAATACACCTTTTTGAGTGTGGCCATTGCCAATACCGCCTGACTGGCCTTCATCCTGGTGGTACATAAAAGCACCCACTACACTCTCAGAGTGGTTGGTGTTAG
>NW_026400567.1:0-218 GCF_001194135.2 Octopus bimaculoides | reverse complement strand
TAGATAGAGAGACAGATAGATACATACATACATACATACACACATACATACATGCATACATAGACCAATTATTTCAAATACGTATTTATCTATGTGTGTTTGTGTGCGTATATGTATCTATGTGTTTATCTATACATACACACAATATCTGTGTAAGTATTTATACGCGCATGCGCACGCGCGTACACACACACACACACACACACACACACACACAC
>NW_026400566.1:367-519 GCF_001194135.2 Octopus bimaculoides | reverse complement strand
AGTATGGCTGAGGCAATGATGAGTCATAGAAGTGAATATAACAATGGGAACGACATAATGATGACAGCGATGGTCAATGAAATGATGATGGTGGTGGTGGTGGTGGAAGAAGCAGGTATTGGTGAGGATGAAGTAATGATCGAGATGATAAT
>NW_026400566.1:0-302 GCF_001194135.2 Octopus bimaculoides | reverse complement strand
AGGATGATGATGATGATGATGATGATGATGATGATGATGATGACGATTCTCGTTGATGATTGATGATAACGGTAACCGTCATTAGGATAAGGTTCATGATGATGAGTGAGGGGATAGTGGTGGCGTAGATGATAGCGATATCATTGATGGTTATGATATGGATGAGGATGACGTCGACAACGACGACGATGAGCAGAAGATAGATAGATACAGTGGGTGTTATGTCTATACTACTATTTACATACACACAGGGTAGCGGCTTCGATCTGCGTCAGTAAGATAATCTCACCCAGAAACTACAC
>NW_026400565.1:0-224 GCF_001194135.2 Octopus bimaculoides | reverse complement strand
TATAGTGGTGTTACGATGGTGGCGGAGGTAGTGGTGGTGTTGGTTGTTGCTGTACCCAGTGTGCTGTTTTATTCGTCCAACCAAACGGTTGGTGCTTTTGCTGAATGATGGCTGCAACCGATCACACCACACCCAGTCGACACGAGAAGAGTCTTGGACTTCTCACCACCAAATTCGTATCTTTATTACAGGAAGCCAAAGATGGAGTACTTGATTTGAAAGTG
>NW_026400564.1:0-232 GCF_001194135.2 Octopus bimaculoides | reverse complement strand
GCATTGTCATGAAGAATGATTGGCCTTCTTTTGTTGACCAGTCTGGGACGTACGAGTAGCAGTTTTTCGTTCATTTTGGCAATTTCATAGTAATGTTTCTGCAGTAATGGTTTTTTCCGCGTTTTAAGAAGTTGGAGTGGAAGAGTCCAGCAGTACACCACCAAACAGTCATCATAACCTTTTTTTTGAAGAGCTCGGGTTTAGGGAAAGTTTTCGGTGCTTCATTTTGGTC
>NW_026400563.1:0-280 GCF_001194135.2 Octopus bimaculoides | reverse complement strand
AGCCATTTTAACGATGCGTCCTGCCCTAACTCTTCGACACGCCAGTGTTATAATGGTGCCAGCTGATGAAGGATATGTTCTCTATGTGGCCTGTGTGTTTTTTGTACCTTGTTTATCATTTTGTCCATGTTTTTTTGCAACGTCATGTACCCAGATATGCATCTATATATACATGTAGATGAAGATATATACATACATGTACATATATATACATATACTCATATTTTATTTATATATATATATCAATTTAAATAAGAGCTAAAAGATGATCCATTGTAAA
>NW_026400562.1:0-323 GCF_001194135.2 Octopus bimaculoides | reverse complement strand
AATATGTGACAATTATTCGGTAGCCATGATAAAACTCTGAGTTTCGGATGACGGGGCGGAAACCCATGCCGCCATTTCTTCAGTTATCTGGCCATCGAAGAATGCTATGAAAATGACCGTTAAACAAAGGGAAATTACTGTGTGGTTGACCGTTATTAAGACAAAAGAGCTATTAGAATGATCGGTATGTGAGGGGAGGGAGGAAAGGTAAGGGAGTAAAAATGTCCATAGTATTCGCGTAAGCGTACCAGTCCATACATACACATGCAAGCTCGCACACCCACGTATATGCGCCTATATGTATATACTCATCCACCCTCGCT
>NW_026400561.1:0-277 GCF_001194135.2 Octopus bimaculoides | reverse complement strand
ACAGACAGACACACATTCTCATTTTTATATATATAGATATATATATTGTGGCGCTCAGTCGGTTATGACAATGAGGGTTCCAGTTGATCCGATCAACGGAACAGCCTGTTCGTGAACGTAGTTCTTGAGGAGATTCAGCATGACAAGGCTGGTACAACAGAAACAGAAAGAAAGAGTGAGAGAAAGTTGTGGTGAGAGAGTACAGCAGGGTTCGCCACCACTCCCTGTCATGGAGCTTTAGGTGTTTTCACTCAATAAACACTCACAACGCCCGGTC
>NW_026400560.1:0-220 GCF_001194135.2 Octopus bimaculoides | reverse complement strand
TGCACGCAATAATCATCATTACATGACTGATAGTCTTCCGTAAACCAGTTATGTTTTTCTCTGTCTTCAAAACCCATGATGGTACTTTCTTTGTTATTTTAGTTTTGTTTCCTTTTTGAATATCATTCATGTAGCAGCTAGAGCATATAGACAAGCATTAATCTGCCAGTATGTGGGTCCATCATACTGATGAAAATACTCATCACCAATTTCGTTAACA
>NW_026400559.1:0-352 GCF_001194135.2 Octopus bimaculoides | reverse complement strand
GATATATATATATACATATATATATATATATATTTATTTATTTATCAGTGTGCACGCTTTCGTTATGTAAATTGCGTGCGAGTTTAAACGCTAATTTGTTTTCCCTGTCATACAAAGAGAGGATATTTGCTTATAAAATAATCAGCCAACATTTATAATCGATCCTGATTTCTTGCAATTCTCTAAGTAAACGGATGCAGTTCACATACATTATATAAGCAGCAATGTTTACAAATCCCCGCTGTTTAAAAGACAATGTATGTTTACCAACTCGTAACGTTTGTTATACATTTATATTTATAAAGTGTTTTAATATTTATATTGCAGGCAATATTCACAAAGAAGACAAGTT
>NW_026400558.1:0-334 GCF_001194135.2 Octopus bimaculoides | reverse complement strand
ATATATATATATATGTATACGTATTTATGTATGTATATATACGTATGTATGTATGCATGTATATATACATATCTATATATGTATATATATGTATGTATATATGTGTATATATACATATTTATATATATTTATGCGTATATATATATATATTTATATATGTATATACTCATATATATGTGTCTGTGTATGCGTCTGTTCCTGTAAGTATTATAAAATTTATAATTATACATATATTCAAATATATGTATATGTTTATATTTGTGTGTCTGTGTATGCGTGCGTGCCTGTATGTATTATACAGTTTTTATATGTATGTATATATGTATATATGTAT
>NW_026400557.1:0-677 GCF_001194135.2 Octopus bimaculoides | reverse complement strand
TGTGTGTGTGTGTGTGTGTGTGTGTGTATGTGTGTGTGTGTGAGTGTGCGCGTGTCTCTGCAACTGACTGAATTTTCACAAACGTTCCTATATGTCTCGCTATATCTATGCATGCGCATAAGTTTTTATGCCTGTATACGTTTCCATACGTGTTTTATAACTGAACATATCTATGTATCGCACAGCTGACTAAGCATTGGAGGAATATCTGCTATACGCCAATGAAATCAAACGTTCAATGAAATCACGTGGCCAGTCAAATCACGAGGCTACTTTATAGGAGATATATATTCGTGTCAATGAAACCTGTGCATCCATTAGCCAAGGTTAAAGGCGAAAAGCTTTAAGATATACCAGCCACTACACGAATGTTACAACATATATTTTCCTTCATTGATTAGAGAAAAATCTCTCATCCATTCAGTGCGAGATTGAAGGACTACAGCACTTTACTTAAACGTTCCGTCGCCCTCGACGATGAGCATCTCAATTGTTTGATCTACTCAGCAGGCTACTCAGTGAATCATTGTGTCAGTGGTAGAGTATTCCGCAGACACTTGCATCGTTAATTTATATTAACCTCACGGAGCGACAGCTTATTACTAGTGCATCTATAATCCATCATCTGTTTGCTTGTGTCTCTTTCTCTCTCAATCTATATATATAAAAAAAATATA
>NW_026400556.1:0-340 GCF_001194135.2 Octopus bimaculoides | reverse complement strand
TGTTGTTGTTGTTGTTGCAGTGACCGTTCAACTGCACACACGCACAACCATTGCCTTTCCTCCTCGCAGGGTTGTTGTTGTTGTTGGGGTTCATACAAAATAGAAGGACACTTTAAGAAGCATTCATTAAAAGCTTTCCCATAGCTGGTCATTTTCCATGCTAGAAATAGAAACCAAGTCACTTCTAATTTACTTTATTTTTCATATAAATTTGAAGGACAGTTAAGAAGCATTTAGAAATGAAATTCGCCTCTATAAGGTCTCATTTCATGCTAGAAACAGCCTCCAAAACCTTCACATTTTTGTTTTATCACAAATAAAAATCGAAGGACAATTTACA
>NW_026400555.1:0-335 GCF_001194135.2 Octopus bimaculoides | reverse complement strand
TGTGTTTATGTCCCCGTAACTTAGCGTTTCGGTTAATGTGACCAATAGAATAAGTACTAGGCTTACAGAGAATAAGTCCTGGTGTCGATCTGTTGGATTAGAAGCGGTGCTCTAGCATGGCCGCAGTCACGATGACTATGACAAATGCAAGAACACATACACACACACGCACACACACACGTTTATATTATTCTTTTTATGTCTTTACACTTCCATAATTATTAATCATGTAGTTGTTTACTTCACACAGAATGGATAAATCTATGACATGAAACGTCGATATCTATACCTCAATAAAGGGAAATATGTAGGTTTGTACTGCAGAGAAAACATTA
>NW_026400554.1:0-558 GCF_001194135.2 Octopus bimaculoides | reverse complement strand
TAACAGAAAATCTTAATATCTCTTTGTGAGCAAGCATTTTTACGAAAGTTTCCAATAACTATTACCAAGATGGAGAGATGATTTCAAGAGTTATCATCCTGCTGAACAGATATCAAAACCTTCATTTGAATTCTATGAATCCATTGCTAGAAATATAGTTTTTACAATAGTTTTTTTTTTTTTATTGTTCAATAAAAGATAATAAAAATTTTAATAAATTGCATGTTTTGTTTTCTTTTTACTTATAGAAGATTTGTTTTTAATTTCATTGAAATGAAGATAGGATATCAAACATGAAATGTTTATTAATACCATCACAATTTACCAAACTCTCAACTGACTTTTTCATTGATGAATATTTCTTTTCTAGTTAATTTTTTTTCTCTCTTCTGCACATACTTCATTCACAAAACCCTCAAGCTATGACAACTCTTTGGGGTTTTTTGTCAATTATTTCTTTATTTGTGTATCTGTGGAGCAAACTGTGAAATTTTGAGACATCAAAGATGTTTATGGATAGCAGAACAGAGGCATAAAATTTAGATAAGAGAATAATTA
>NW_026400553.1:0-491 GCF_001194135.2 Octopus bimaculoides | reverse complement strand
AACTGAGAGCAATAGTCTAGGCGGCTCAAAACAAATGTCTTCCATAGAGTTAACATGACTTTTTGATCCCTTGTTCAGAAAGTCCTCAGTATCCACCCTACCAGTTGTCTGCACTTTGCTGTCAACTTGACAATGTGCATGTGAAATGATGCATCACTACACATGTTGATGCCCAGGTCTCTTACTGTTTGTGGTTCTGGGATTGCAGTACCTCCAGGTCCTGTGTATGCCAGTTGGGAGGCACTTGTGGCCTTGTAGCACAGTACTTGAAATTTTTTTACATTGAACTGCATATTATTTTGCTCTGCCCACTCGTATATTGCATTTAGGTCATTCTGCAGGCTTATAATATCATCAGGATTCTTTATTGCCTGAGATAGTTTTGTGTCATCAGCGTAGCTAGTGACAGTTGCTCTCCGAGTGACCATGGGCCACTATGAACAGAAGGGCCACTATGAACAGTAGTGGCCCCAGGACAGTTCCTTGCGGAA
>NW_026400552.1:0-567 GCF_001194135.2 Octopus bimaculoides | reverse complement strand
AGAGAGAGAGAGAGAACTGTAAGCAAGAAGGTTACACAGAGAGACATATGTACATTAAATATTTCTCCTCGTTTGATAATATACTTTTGGCACGCTTCCGTCTTTGCCTCTTCGTAAACAATTTTTCTCTTCCTGATGATATACAGAGAGCAAATATTTACGCCCCAGGCTCAAATATAACCTACATTTCTACATTTTAAATCAATTTTGATCTTGTGTATTAATATTAAAAATTCTTCTGACAAACCTCGATATTATCGTTTTGTTTTGTTTTTTTTCATAGGAATGTATGTGACAGCCTTATATTCATATTACATAAAATTATAAATGAAATAGTTTATTGCCCCTCTAAAACCACTCGTTTCTTTTCATTATATTGCGAGAATTTTACAATTAAAATAATAACTGGCTGGATATCACGCAGCGGAGGAAAATGTTGCAATTAATTTTGTCATAACAGCAGTAATATTGCGCATAGCTAGACGTTACTTTCAGGGCGATATTTCATCTGTCATTTGTAAAGTGCTTCAATTGCTATATCTATATATATATATATATATATATATG
>NW_026400551.1:0-517 GCF_001194135.2 Octopus bimaculoides | reverse complement strand
ATGTGTGTGTGTGTGTACATGTATATATATATATGTGTGTGTGTATTGTAACGGATCAGCGACACATGTGGGTGTGTCGCTGTTCCGTTAAGTGTTTCTCCTATACACATACCTAAACGTATAGCTGGCATCACCATTCCTGTACTTTGGTACGGATGGAACAGAGTGGGGGGATGATGGTGATGGAATCTCTTCCCTATACGTTCTTCGTTTTACCACCCACCCCCAAGCCCCAATCAGGGTATTTTTGTAGAAAGCTGAAGAATTTCAAACTGGTTACTAATTCGCACGCGCGCGCTGGCGTGCATGTCTGTAGGAAGACTCATGCATTCACATACTTCTATAAAGACTCATACACACCCATTCATGTGTATATGCGTGCGTGTGTGTGTGTGTGTACATTTTATTAAACATACACGCAACACATACACGAGTGCTTGCAAAGAAAAGAAAATACACTCATACGTACGTGGATACACACACGTCCATAAATATATATATATATATATATATATAT
>NW_026400550.1:0-271 GCF_001194135.2 Octopus bimaculoides | reverse complement strand
TATTGTTGGTTGATATATATATTTATTTATTATAATTATTTTTCTATTTACGACCTGACGATTAGTTGTATTTATGAATAGAATTTATTTTCGGTAATTTTAATCGATTTAAATTTCCTTTCTATTTGAAAATTAGATATGAAACATGTGTAGTCATTTTATTATCTTTATCTTATGATAGTTACTTTTTATTATATTATACTCATTTACTGTGTTTTTAATTATTAATTTTTCTATATGTGACAGGGGATTTTCATCGATGAGTTCATGA
>NW_026400549.1:0-261 GCF_001194135.2 Octopus bimaculoides | reverse complement strand
AGGTGAGCCAACAGGATATAATTTTATATTCATCGCAATAAAATTATTCCAAATTAAATTTGACATCTATGATAGTATGTGAAGTATCACCATCTGATTCCTATTAGCACTGTATGCTTGTTATCTCTCTCTCTTTCTCTATGTACGTATTTATGCAAGTATGCGTGTGTGTATGTATGTATCTGTCCCTTTCTCCGTCTGTTTGTCCGTTTTTCTGTCTGCCTGTCTATCTATCTATCTATCTATCTATCTATCTATCTA
>NW_026400548.1:1712-2179 GCF_001194135.2 Octopus bimaculoides | reverse complement strand
GTCTACTGGAGTTATATAGATAGAATGAGGCATGTCACCTCTAGACTGAAGCAGCTGTAAGTCATTATCCCATTTTCTGTCACTATATGTCCTTTTATAATTACTGATATGACATAATATGTCGCATGTGTTTGTATATTGTTATTATTGTCCTTTTAGTAAACAAATAAACAAGTAAATTAACACAATACAATGTATGCAAGTTGATGAATACCACCTATTCCCCTCCATTTTCTTATTGCTATATAAATTAATGATAAAATATCTTTTTACCCGCACCCATTTATTGCACTTGGTAATACAAGGAAAAAACATTAGTGTGATAATAATTGGGTATTCTTCCAGTAGTATATTGGATAGATATTATCCCTTAGTAGGTTGGATTCACAACCCCTAACTTTCATGGATATATAATATATATATTATATATATATACATATATTATATATGTATATATATATATATAT
>NW_026400548.1:0-1249 GCF_001194135.2 Octopus bimaculoides | reverse complement strand
AAAAGCACCCACTACACTCTTGAGTGGTTGGCATTAGGAAGGGCATCCAGCAGTAGAAACCCTGCCAAATCAGATTGGTGCCTGGTGTAGCCATCTGGTTCACCAGTCCTCAGTCAAATCGTCCAACCCATGCTAGCATGGAAAGCGGACGTTGAACGATGATGATGATGATGATGATGATGAATGGAGAAAGCTGCTTATTAATTAGGTATGTAACAATTACTAAAAGTACTAAAAGAAGGCAATTATTAAAGGGTTGACCGTCTGGAAATATTTTTATAAATTCATGTACTAAGAAATTTTCTATAATTTCGATTTCTCAAGTTTCTTGAATTTTTTAAACTTCAGTTTTCCACAAATTTAAATATTCATTGCCATTCACTGCATCCAGTTAACAAATTTAAACACTCATAGCATTCACTACGGAATATTCCATTCTCATTTGCAATGTCTCTCACTTTCTCTTTTAAGTTTTCATTCGCTATTTGGAAAACTGACAGTTTATTCTATTAGTGTATACGTAATCTATTATTTATTGACTGAAAAGTTTTAAAATACCCGTATAATTTTTGAATGCAGGATAGCCATGAGAAAAGCGTAGAAAGTTGGGTAATTTCTATTAGAAGACGAGGAGAAAAAATGTTACCGACAAGTACTCAAAATTTTCACTTTATGCACATTTTCCAAACACTCTGCACCACTAAGCCAATATAAACACAAACAAGTTGCATGAGCGACTTCAGCAGTGACACATTTGTGCACACACATAGATACACGTACACACAAACGAAAGGCAATGAATATGTGTGGGCATGCGTGTGTGTGTGTGTGTGTTTGCTGATCACTGACAAAACTTCATGCTGCATTAGTTTTGTGAAGTTTTGTCTGCGAACAGGTTTCAGTTTCAAAGTGAAGAAAATATTTTGACACAAATGAAATTTTAATGTTGAAGTGAAACTGGTACTACTTAAATACAGAGGTCCCTTAATGGTACTACTTAAATATAGGTGTTATGTACAAAACATTTTAAATGTACGCTGTGTGGACATGTAATGACACCCTAACCGTAACCCTAAAAACTAACCCTCCCCTTCATATTGTTATGTAGATGCATCAGGATCTCTGTATTTAAGTAGTGCCATGAAACTAATGGTTTCTGTGTGTTCTCGAATGGTTTACAAACATCAACACTGCAATTGTTTTTGTTTCAGCACATGATCTCGGATCAAGTCACTTGCTATGCAAGTAC
>NW_026400547.1:255-527 GCF_001194135.2 Octopus bimaculoides | reverse complement strand
CATCTTCTCTCTATGTATGTTTGCATGTACGTATGTATGCATGCATGTATGTATGTGTGTGTGTTTGTGTGTGCGTATATGCATGTGGGTATGTATGTATGCATGTGTGTATGAATGTGTGCACGTATGCACATATGTATCTGTTTATCTATATTTCTCCTTCTCTCTCTCTATCTTTCTTTCTCTCTCTACCTATCTAACTTTCTTTTTTATCCCATCCTCGCTTTATGTATGTATGTATGTATGTATGTATGTATCTATCTATCTATCTA
>NW_026400547.1:0-184 GCF_001194135.2 Octopus bimaculoides | reverse complement strand
TATGTATGTATGTATGTATGTATGTATGTATGTATGTATGTATATGTCTAACTATCTCCCTCACTCTCTCTCTGTCTGTCTTTCTATCTCTGTCTCTCTTTCTCTCTCTCTCTCTCTCTATCTTTTTTCTCATACTCTCTCTCTATGTATGTATGTATGTATGTATGTATGTATGTATCTATCT
>NW_026400546.1:0-211 GCF_001194135.2 Octopus bimaculoides | reverse complement strand
GATTCTTAAAGTTATGCACTGGTCTGAAGATGGTCAATGTTATTGTAATACTTAATATTTTATCTTTTTGAAGATCTTTTTTTATCATTACACTGCTACTGGAGTATATACTTTTACTATTCCTTGTTTCAGTTATTAGACTGCGGCCATGCTGGGGTACGACCTTCAAGCGTTTACTCGAACAAATCATCCTTAGTACTGAATTTTTAAA
>NW_026400545.1:0-457 GCF_001194135.2 Octopus bimaculoides | reverse complement strand
TGGGGGTTTTTGGAGCAATGGCTCTGATTTTAGCAAGTGGTATTATATACTCTACCTAATCTTAAATTATTTTATATTGTGCTTGTAAAGGCGTGAACTTGCTAGCCACCTTATTATTACTGTAAATAACAGTAATAATACTACTTCATTAAAATTTTTCTTGTTTACGACAGTTTCTTTTAAACAGAGCAGGATGTTTAAAGTTAGGAACACACATAAGCTAACATAGTGAATATTTTAGAAATAGATGTTAACTGCTGTTTTCAACTGAAGATTGCAAAGCATGTTCGTCATGCAAAGCATGAAATCAATTGGTATTGAAATATGCATTACTTATTGATGTATTCAAAGCAAAGCTAAGCTTATTTCTAAAATCTTCATTGCATTGCTCGTGTGCATCTTTATCATAATTTTTATGGGGGTTTTTGGAGCAATGGCTCTGATTTTAGCAAGTGGT
>NW_026400544.1:0-363 GCF_001194135.2 Octopus bimaculoides | reverse complement strand
TATGTGTGTGTGTGTATGCGCGTACGTGTGTATGTATCACGAATATTATGCAAATAGATTGGTAGATATAGAAATATGTATAGATGTATGTTTATATGTGTGTGTATATGAGTTTATACGTATGTGTGTTAATGTATTCCTTTGTGTGTGTGTATGTGTGTGTGTGTAGACATAGAACCATATTTATTACATGCCTGCATGAGAATTGATTTTATCTTTCATCTGTCCAAGATCAATAAAATATATGCCAGTCTACACTTTCTGTGCTCAATAAACTCTACTCTCTTTACAATTGAAGGTATTGCCGCGATTTGATCATAGTTTAATAACTAGAAACAATCTGCTTACAACCCTAGTCATTCG
>NW_026400543.1:0-769 GCF_001194135.2 Octopus bimaculoides | reverse complement strand
CTGAAACACATAAATAAATAAATAAATAAATAAATAAATAAATATATACTTACATATAAATATACACATACCTATATACGTACATACATATATATATATACTTATATTTAGACATATACATACATGTACATACATATATACATGTAGTTATACATATATATAGATGTATTTATGCATATATATATATATGTGTGTGTGTGTGTGTGTGTGTGTGTGTGTGTGTGTGTGTGTACACCCCGGCCGGATTAAGACCCAACGTTGTCCGAAGCACTTATCAGATTCTAGTGTCCCCTTATACATGACATTTAAAATATACACAAGAATAAACCATAAACTTCGTTTCCAAGATGAAGCAAAACTAAGAGAAAGATGGGAAAATAATATTTAATATTTGTATTCATTCACGTTACATTTGAAAAATTTTGTTCTACATTTTTTACTAATTGCGATGTCTTTGGTCAGATCCAAACTATGACACCATGAATATTTCGAGACAATATTTCCGATCGTATAAACCATTTGAGCAAATTTTAAATATCATTTTAGCAAGTTTAAAGTGATATTCATGTGCGGCAAAACATTTATCATTTCTCTGTTGTGTGGTGCTGCACCACTCTGCCTTCGATTGCCTCAGCACCTGCTTATTTTGCTTGAAGGTTAATCCACTGCTAACATACATGCATACATACTTAGACATATATATGCATACATACATGTATACATATACATACATACACACATATATGTATATATATATATATATATATAT
>NW_026400542.1:0-391 GCF_001194135.2 Octopus bimaculoides | reverse complement strand
GCACGTTATAAAAATAAAACTACTGAACAATAATAATAATAGTAATAATTTTTTTTTTAATGGTAATTATAATAATAATAATAATAATAATAATAATAATAATAATAATAGTAATAAATAATTTTTAATGATAATTATAATAATAATAATAATGATGATGAGGGGAGGATGATAATGAGGATGACGATAATGATAATTATAATAATGATAATTATAATAATAATAATAATAATAATAATAATAATAATAATAATAATAATAATAATAATAATAATAATAATGATAATAATAATAAGACACCGGGGAAGTTTAACAGAGAAGACACCGGGGAAATTTAACACGTGAGAACGATAAATCACTGCTCCGAAACTTATCTAAAAACATCGGAAAT
>NW_026400539.1:0-305 GCF_001194135.2 Octopus bimaculoides | reverse complement strand
AAAATAAGACAATAAAGCCATATATGTGTCTGTAACCCTGTTGTGTGCGTGTGTGCGTGTGTGTGTATGCATGCGTTCGTGTGTGTATTTGTGTATTGAAATTTAGATTGAAAATTACACTGTTTTTATTTAGGCTGCAATTTTATCTTTCATTGGTCTCAATTATTCATCTTGTCTTCCATATTTTTTCATTAATATTTCCTTTGTCTATATTATTTTTGTTGTTATTGCCATGTTTTCTTTAAATTTATGCTACTTTATGGCGTTCTTACCATGACTACTTTCAATTTAGATTTAAACTTACA
>NW_026400538.1:0-229 GCF_001194135.2 Octopus bimaculoides | reverse complement strand
CTTCTACCTATTCTTTAAATTTCTTTTCTGTTTTGATTTCTTCAACCATTTCACACTTTCCACAACTGATGTCTCTAAATCTTGTTACTTGCATTACTTCTCTCTTCGTATTTCACCTTTGTTAAGCGTTGTTTAAGACTTGGTGATTGTCTCCGGCTGTTGTAACATTTGACGCGTTGTCTTTCTGAGATTTATTGATTGGCATAGGAATAGGTGTCATTTGATCAAA
>NW_026400537.1:0-207 GCF_001194135.2 Octopus bimaculoides | reverse complement strand
GTCGTGTAGAGTGAAGGGTCTGGTACAGTCAATCTTTCAATTATCTCGCTTCCATGTTTTTCTTTCGACCTGATTTAAATGATGTTGTTAAAGTTGAACTGACACCCGCCCCAAGGTGAGTTAAGGCGCAGTTAGGGGTAGTACGTACGGCTGGATGACGTGGTGGAGGAGTGACGCTGAGGGCGGTGGAGTAGGGCGGGGGTAGTT
>NW_026400536.1:0-329 GCF_001194135.2 Octopus bimaculoides | reverse complement strand
CATATCAGTACATAAACATACGTTCACATGTACATACACATGTACACATAGACACAAATACGTCTACACAATTACCCTATTACTCGCGTACATCCATTAGTACATACGTTCATACTTACATGTATGCATATATGCATACATACATACATACCTGCGTATAGGCATGCACACATGCATAAGCATGTACACATGCATTGGCACACACATGTACACACACATATACATGCATGCATACATACACACATACATACGTACATATATATCATTAACTAAGTGTTTCTTTCTCAGATGCAGCACAGAATTTTGTCAGTGAAGAGGTCGCGGTCTCA
>NW_026400535.1:0-346 GCF_001194135.2 Octopus bimaculoides | reverse complement strand
CCCTTGTGGCCAATAAAACGAATTAATTATTATTATTATTGTTGTTGTTGATTTTTGTTGTTGCTGTTGCTGTTGTTGTTGTTATTGTTATTATTAATGTGGTGAGCTGGCAGAATCGTTAGGACACCGGGCGAAATGTTTAGCAGCATTTCGTCTGTCTTTATGTTCTCAGTTCAAATTCTACCGAGGTCGGCTCTGCCTTTCATCCTTTCGGGTTTGATAAATTAAGTACCAGTGAAACACTGGGGTCGACGTAATCGACTGGTCCCCTCCGCACAAATTCAAGCCTTTTGCCCTCAATAGAATTATTATTATTAGTAGAATTATTATTATTATTATTATTATT
>NW_026400534.1:0-234 GCF_001194135.2 Octopus bimaculoides | reverse complement strand
GTGTGTGTGTGTGTGTGTGTGTTTCTATTTATCATTGGTTGAATATAATTAAATATTGATATTTGAACTCTTATATATATGACTATGTTCAATGTTAGCATGTATCTGTGTTCGATACACTATGTGGTACACTTGTATCTGCATATGGACAACATAGCTAATAAATATAATATATATTTTTACACATACATACGTACGTACATACATGTATATATGTATGTATATATATATATG
>NW_026400533.1:1530-2085 GCF_001194135.2 Octopus bimaculoides | reverse complement strand
AATAATAATAATAATAATAATAATAATAACAATAATAATAATAATATGATAGCAATAATAATATTTAGTCGGCAAGGTATCAGAATTGTTACTGCGCGTGATATAATGATCATCATTTCGTATGTCTGCACGCTTTGAGCAGAAATACTGCCGATGTCGCGTTTGCCTTAGCTCAGCTGAATGAAATTCGACTTTACATTTAACAACGGGAGCAACATATAAAAACGACACAATACAAATTCATACTTCATCACGCTCTCTCATTGCGAATTTTTTCAATGCAATGTAACAAACGATAATTTAAATATCAAGTGTTAAGTATTTATAATGTCATTATATGTATATATATATATATATATGGGAGAATATACAAATAATAACAACAGACGAGGACAGGTGGTGTAAATAACAAAAGTATATATTAGTATGACGCTCGGGAATACGGAAAGTCTTTGACGTTTCGAGCTACGCTCTTCAACAGAAAGAATACGGAGACAAGGAGAAAAACACGGAGAAAAAAAATTGAATAGTGTTCAGTCAACGGTCAATCATATA
>NW_026400533.1:0-763 GCF_001194135.2 Octopus bimaculoides | reverse complement strand
TATATATATATATATACATGCTTATATTTACTTATACCCGTACGCATGCATGTATTTATATATATATATATATATATATATACACATATTTATGTATGTGTATAGACACACACACATACACATACATGCATATATAAAAACATGCATCTACACAGCAGCGTATATGGGTGTATGTGTGTGTCTCTGTCTGTACATACATTTATAAGCATGTACATGCAGAATCATACTTCCATCCACGTTCACTCACACACACACACATATAGATACAGACATTCACACACACACACACACAATCACAAAGCGCACACACACGTACACATACACACACACTCAATCACAAAGCGCACACACCACAGAAAGTGGCAGAAAACCTTATATTTCAGTTGAATGAAACACACCGTACACATAAAAATGGGTTAATGAAATTCCGAGACGTTGAGAATGTTTGATCAAATGATTTTTATTGCAGTTTAACTTCCTTTTTGTTTAAGTTGTAATTCAATTCTTCTTGCAAATGATCAACTTCTTATCAAGTATTTTTGTTTGTTTTCAGGAGAAGCAATAAGATTGGCTCGGGATTTCGGTTATTTGTGTGAGACAGAATTTCCGGCGAGGCAATGTGCAGAATACACATGCAGGCAGTATACAGATCCAACTGAGCAGCACACACGTAAAAACATGATCCTAGCGACTAAGTGAGTTCGCTTTATATTTTTGTGTCTATATATGTGTGTATGTGTGTGTGTGTGTGTGTGTGTGTGTG
>NW_026400532.1:0-321 GCF_001194135.2 Octopus bimaculoides | reverse complement strand
CAGAATGTAAACTTTCACACTGGAACACTAATGTGAACACAGGTAAGAACATATACAGACATACATATATACATGCATACACACATTCATACATGCATTACATATATATATATATATATACATACATACATTACACACACACACATATATATATATATATATATATATATACATGCATATATTGCATATATACTTACATACATATATCGGAGTGGCTGTGTGGTAAGTAACTTGCTTACCAACCTCATGGTTCCGGATTAGGTCCCACTGAGTGGCACCTTGGGCAAGAGTCTTCTACTATAGCCTCGGGCCAACCAAAGC
>NW_026400531.1:0-254 GCF_001194135.2 Octopus bimaculoides | reverse complement strand
ACACACACACACACACACACACACACACACATACGTATATACATACATACTCACACACACGTACATATATGAGTGTATGTATGTGCGTATGCACATACATATATACATATCCATCTCGATGTATGTGTGCATTGCTTGAAGTTACTGCCATACAATGGCTATAGGCAGTAAATGTACATACGTTTGTGAGAACTAGTGTGTGTGTATATATGTGCGTATACTTCTGTCTGTATGAATATGCGCATTCATATTTG
>NW_026400530.1:0-427 GCF_001194135.2 Octopus bimaculoides | reverse complement strand
AGGCAGCAGTTGAAGCAGCGTTTCTTGCTAGACGAAGGGTTCGTTGGTCTGGAGTCTCAGCAGCTTGTTGAGCGGCTCTTAAAGAAGCGATTCTGGAATTTCTTTTTCGTTTCATTCCCCAACGAACTCTCTTTTTTGGTGGCATTTCGTAAGGAATGTGATGAAGAAAATAAGAGCAACGTATGGTTTCGGATTGAAAAATACCGTACGAAAGGGTGTGTAGTTACCAAAGTTGGAAATGGAAGCTGCTCATGTGTATTTCAGGCCGATATTATGTTTTGTAGTTGAAACATATAAATAGTAATGAAGCATCCATTTATATTGGTAGCGTTTTGAAACAGAAAATGTATTTGTAATTGAATTCGTGTTAGTAAACCGGGTATATAAAAAAATACATAAAATTGCACTTTCGAAAGAATGAAAACCT
>NW_026400529.1:0-500 GCF_001194135.2 Octopus bimaculoides | reverse complement strand
TATATATATATATATATCAATTCATCCTTTCATTTTATATATATACATTTGTTTATGATTCTATTTCTTGGATTTATTTAACATTTTTTCAAAGATCATATTACCTGAATATTCGAATATTCTAAAAGTATAAATAATTTCATAAACTTTGATAACTGTGGCAACCTACATCAGTGATTTGTTATTAACTCTTTTCCTATTTCAGAGTAGGCCTAATTTGACTTGCAGTTGGTAGTGAACGCTTGCTTGTCATAGTGCCCAAGGAAGCAGAAATATGCATTTAGCAATTCCACCACGCCGCTAGAGATTTAACATCTGCTACTGCCATGTTTCTGTGTTTTTCTTTTATACTATACATTTGTAGATGTAATCAGTAGTTTCCAGCTTTCTATAATATATCTTGAAGTATAACATAAAAAATGATATTAGTAAATAGCATATATATATATATATGTATATATATATATATATATATAAGCTCGTCGAAACGCCGGTGTTAA
>NW_026400528.1:0-292 GCF_001194135.2 Octopus bimaculoides | reverse complement strand
CATAACATATCAGAATAGAGTGTCTCTTGAAGAGGACATAAAAATAAACAGTATCAGAGTAGATGTGATGAGGGTAGCCATAAAATGGAAGGTATTTTTGAAAAAGTTCTTCGCCACATGTCGAATAGAATACCATTTTATTTTTGCTTCCCTCTACGACTACAAAATTAATTGGAGTTGCAGCAATGGTGACATTATAATGTCCCAGAAAAATTCTTTCAATAATGTCAACTTTATCTTCATTGATCAATAGGATATGGACCTCATTTTTGTTTTCAGTGGTGGTCACAGC
>NW_026400527.1:0-506 GCF_001194135.2 Octopus bimaculoides | reverse complement strand
ATTTATATATATATATTCTTTTATTCTTTTGTTTCAATCATCTGATTGTGGCCATGCTGGACCACCGAGTGTGTGTACGTGTGTATTTTCCGAATTTGTGTCAAAGTGTATAGAATAATATATCAGTTGAGGTAACTTACAAGATGGTCTGGATTTTCCATTTTTTATTATTGTATATTAGAAAAATTTTTTACAATGTTGAAGTTTGTTAAACTTTAAATAAAAATTGGTAATGTCCATAAAGTTCAATTAGCGCTCTCATGGGTTTGTAGTAATCATATTTCAAAATGCATTGACTGACAGTTTAATTGAGTAATTGACAACTTTTTACGAACGTAGGAATGCGGTATCTGAACTTTATGAACATTACTAAATATTTTGTTGTGATATTTAATACACTCCAACAATAACAAAACAGACATGAAAACCAGACCATGTTGTAACTTTATTCAATTGATATATATATAATTAATTATATGTATTTCTTCTATCTTAATGAATAAAAA
>NW_026400526.1:0-247 GCF_001194135.2 Octopus bimaculoides | reverse complement strand
CAAAATTTCGGACCTTGTGCCTTGAGTAGAAAAGATTATTGTTATTATTCCTTCGTAACACAGTGTGGGTAGAAAAGCACCGGAGTCTTTAGTCATCTGTCAAATCACAACAAGGACCTCAGACAGATAATACTTTACTTAAAATGTGCGCTGTGCCCAATAAGGCTGCTTTTTGCAAGACATCACTCTTGCATAGTATTTCCAGTTGCCTTAAGAAATCTTGAAGTTTCAATGGGATTGAGCCCAA
>NW_026400525.1:0-604 GCF_001194135.2 Octopus bimaculoides | reverse complement strand
TATATATACACAAACACATATGTGCACTGATATATGTACACATATAGATATGGATATACATAAGATAAGAATTTGTTGATTGATAGATAGATGGACAGATTGGGAGATATATGTGTACATACACAAATACACACCCGCATACATACACACATATTGCATAAACTATGCTATGTTTGCGTGAAGTCGTCACCCTAGTTGTATGTTCACGAAAGAAACGGTTCGGCAGCACGGACACCGAGTAGGGAACGATGCGATCTCACGCCTTATATTTTACTAATTTTTATTATTTATCTGTTTTGCTAGAAATATTTTATCGAAATTTAAGACTACAGAAATTGGCGGACTACAGTTTGTAACCCTGAGTTCCAAATAAGTGGTCAGGTTTTCACGTTGCAGCAGGAAAGAGAATACACCCCTAGCAATATGTGTCTCTTGATGATTGATTTAATAAAAAAAAATATATACGATAACATACATACATGCATACATATATAAAAAACACACACACACATAAATGTATATATGCATGTGTGTGTGTATATATATACATATATATATCTTACTTATATATAATTATCATATATATATATATCACATATATATA
>NW_026400524.1:0-213 GCF_001194135.2 Octopus bimaculoides | reverse complement strand
AGGAGCTGGTCTTGGAGCTATTGCACTTGTTACAATTCATGCTAGAAGCAGGTTTGGCCCTTACGAAGGAAAAATTATCGATGATCTGGATGAAGCTCATATTTCTGGTTACAGTTGGCAGGTACTGTGTTATAGACAATGGAATATACTTAACATCTTTTAATATACTCTTTACTCTTTTACTTGTTTCAGTCATTTGACTTCGGCCATGCT
>NW_026400523.1:0-247 GCF_001194135.2 Octopus bimaculoides | reverse complement strand
TACATACATACATACATACATACAAGCATGCATAGATACATACATACGTATATACATACATACATAACTACGTACATAGATATATAAACACATACACACACATACACGTCGACGAAGGTTGTACATATATATATGTACATATATATTTACATACATATGCATATCTACATGTATACACATGCACAAACACACACACGCACACAAACACACACACATACACACACACACAAATACTTTTCATTGGTTG
>NW_026400521.1:0-228 GCF_001194135.2 Octopus bimaculoides | reverse complement strand
TTTAAGTAATGCGAGCATTACATTGAATGCAATATGTAGAGCAATCTTCATCTGCACTAAAATGCAGAAAATTACAGTAGAATAGATATATTATAATTGTGGCAACATTTGAAATCCGAGTGAGAAGAAGAATACATAAACATCCATCTTGACAAAGCCAAGGCTATCAGGCTAGTGATAAATTTTGAATCTAAATCTAAACCTATATACATACATATGTGTATATAT
>NW_026400520.1:0-467 GCF_001194135.2 Octopus bimaculoides | reverse complement strand
TTGTCGAGGGGCGTAAACCCCGATGTTTTCGGTGCGGTCAGATAGGCCATTTAAAAAAATACTGTAAGGAAGGCGAGGAGAAATCTGAAGGTGAGGAGGAAGAGAAAGATAAAGAAACCGAAGGAAAGAAAATTACCAGTAAAAGAAAAATAGAAAATGCTAACCAAGTAAAAGAAGTAGAACAACGACCAACAAAAGCAGCAAAAAGAAACCGACCACAAATAACAAGGAAAGAAGTGGAGGTCAGAGGGATAGTAGCACTTCACAGCAAAAATGTTGATTTAATGAGAGAAATAAAAGCAAAAAAATCAGCCACCAGAATAGCAGAACTGTCTGAAAAATTTCAAAATTATGAACTATACGAAATGGAATCAAAGACTTATAAGATTTTATTAAATACATAGAGAACGTCTGTACCGGCAATGAGACTGGAATTTAACCAGTCCATTTTTCAAGACTTGCCACCT
>NW_026400519.1:0-209 GCF_001194135.2 Octopus bimaculoides | reverse complement strand
ACTAGTAATCTGGATAGTGTAACTGCAGATTTCTCAATAGTTCAGCATAGTTGTTCTCCTTTTCACTGATCTTCAGCTTTACATTAGCATCCGCTGGGCAGCTAATTTCCACAACCGTGCACAGCTTTCCTTCTCTCCCTCAAATTTCAGGTCCTTGTCCCTTTACTATAAAGGATTATTATTGTGAGAGGAGCAGTGAGCTGGCAGAA
>NW_026400518.1:0-305 GCF_001194135.2 Octopus bimaculoides | reverse complement strand
ATATATAAAAACTCACACAATCATTATATATATATATATATATATATATACTCACACATATACGAGTATGAATACATACTCACATACGCATACGCGCACGTATAACCCAAATGAATCCTAATTGCCATCAACGTCATCAACATGAACATCACCATCATTATCCTCATTCAACATCATCATCAACAACCACAACATCACCACTAGTATTTACTTTTTCTCCTTCATCTACATTTTGACAATGATGTTTTTATATTTATGCATACGTGAGCGCGCGTCGTGTCTATGTGCATATATATATATATATA
>NW_026400517.1:0-238 GCF_001194135.2 Octopus bimaculoides | reverse complement strand
AGAATCGTTAGCACGCCGGGCAAAATGCTTAGCGGTATTTCATCCATCTTCATGTTCTGAGTTCAAATTCTACCGACGTCGACTTTGCCTATTATCCTTTCGGAGTTGATAAATTAAGTACCAGTGAAATACTGGGGTCGATGTAATCGACTAGTACTCTCCCACCAAATTTCAGGCCTTGTGCCTTTTATAGAAAGAATTATTATTATTATTATTATTATTATTATTATTATTATTA
>NW_026400516.1:0-454 GCF_001194135.2 Octopus bimaculoides | reverse complement strand
ATGTATATATGTATATATATATACATGCGTGTGTGTGAAAATACACACACATATGTATGCCAACACCAAGTACGTATGAATAGAGGATTAATCCTTCCAATTACTTTGATTAACTAGCGTTTGATCAGTATCGATAATTTTTCTCCAATGAAAATGACTAACACTGCCCTTACACTATAAATCTTTCTGTTCCGTCAGTTGCTTCTGTCTATCACCTCACACACTCTCAGGGCAATTAACTTTCCTATATGGTTTTGTTTATGACCAGTTATTTTACGTATAATGGATTGTTTGTATCATAGCAAGAAAGGAACGTCCACTTAGGTATGATTTAATGGTGATTATTATGTTTGCCGCAGTTCTTTGCTTAATATATTTTGGGGTTTCTTTGTTCACGTTGAGGACACTGTCATTATTATTATTATTATTATTATTATTATTATTATTATTATTA
>NW_026400515.1:0-739 GCF_001194135.2 Octopus bimaculoides | reverse complement strand
AGAATCGGTCACTGTGCCCGAGTCTGACAGGGACTATATACTTGTTTTGTAGCGCGTGGTTTCACCGTAGCACAAACCAGCAGACATCTTTAGAGTTATCGTTTCGTAGCAAATATATTTTAACTCTAACGACAGTTTGGCGAAAAAGCTAACTGGAGCCATTTTTACCACTTCTACTTTAACTCTATTACTCCTCCACCACTCTGTCCTCCACCACCAAGACTTTGACAAATATCATCTCAATTCTATTTTAAGCTTTCTTTTCTAGACATAGCTCCAAAAAATTTTTAAGCAGACGATGAGCAGGAAAGATACGTCTAGATTCCAGAAATGTGTGGGATACCACACAAATTATGTTAAGTATTGAGCTACAAGCACAAACTTTTCAGATGAATAAGCAGGCCTTTTCTCACTACCATACCACTTTCACACCGATACGATTGATATTCCTTTTGTCTTTTCTTTAACTATAAATGCCTCGGTTCCTTATCTTCTGAACTATCAAGCTGTCCCTAACTGTAAAGCCCGCAGTCTCTCATTCATAAACTCCCTCACTAGACTCTTAGACAAAAGCATTACTCGAAAGCCGCAGACCCCTGGAAATTCTCTCTTGATCACGGTTTCTCTATTCGGTAGACATAAACTTTCAGAAATTTAAGGTGTATGTATTATCTTCTTTCTGTGCTGATTTCATAATGCTGGCGTAATTTCAAGAGTGCAATTCTGGACAGTCAGGACT
>NW_026400514.1:0-468 GCF_001194135.2 Octopus bimaculoides | reverse complement strand
ATATATACGTATACATATATTTATATACACATACATATATATCGGCACACACACAGAGGCACTCACATACACACACACGCATAATGTAGGTAGGGTTAAATCCAATCCGTGTCCTCTTGAAGCACATCTGCTTATTGCAGTATTACAATCAAGTATGTAGACGCTTTCATTGTTGCATTTATGTAAGGTACGTAAGAGCTGAAAATTCTATTGTTTGCGGAGTTGGTATGTAACAAAAGAGGAAGATTATTTTTATTTGTAATAGAAATTACAAAGTTTTATATGTTAGATAAATATGTAAAGGTTTTGATATTTAAATTTTACATTCACATAAACACTTCAGCCAGATGTAAACTTTGTATTATTTCGTACTCCGTCTGAAGAATTTCTAATATGAAATTTCTTACCTGTTTATGTAACTTGTTAAACTTCGTAATTCCTATTAGCAATGAAACATGTGTAACAAGG
>NW_026400513.1:0-318 GCF_001194135.2 Octopus bimaculoides | reverse complement strand
AGAGTGTGCGTATATCTCTTTGTCTGAGTATGTATGTGTTGTTTTGATCGACCTTGTGGTGTGTTTACAAAAACCAAAGGACGAAGACGGGTGTATAAACAACAAACAGATGTATTAGTTTAATGCTCGGGAAGTGAGAAAGTGTTTTACGTTTTGAGCCTACGCTCTTCGACAGAAAGGATGACGTTTATATACATATATACACACACATACACACTCATATACATATGCCTAAATATATATTTGCACACATACACTTATATACATGTGTATGTATATATTAATTTACAATGAGAATATATATGCATATATATATAT
>NW_026400512.1:0-205 GCF_001194135.2 Octopus bimaculoides | reverse complement strand
CTATCTATCTATCTATCTATCTATCTATCTATCTATCTGTCTGTTTATCCATCCATCCATCTATCTATCTGTTTGTCTGTCTATCTATCCATCCATCTATCTATCTGTTTGTCTGTCTATCTATCCATACATCCATCTATCTATCTGTCTGTCTATATATTCATCCATCTATCTATCTATCTATCTATCTATCTATCTATCTATC
>NW_026400511.1:0-561 GCF_001194135.2 Octopus bimaculoides | reverse complement strand
GTGTGTAACCCCTTGTGGGCAGTAAAGAAATAAGAAACGTTAGCACGCCGTGCGAAAGGCTTTGTACCTAGAGTAGAAAAGATTATTATTATACGTACATAGGCCAAAGGCAAATACCATCTTGGTCCAAGCACGAATAAGTTCACCAAAAAATTGCAGTATGAAAAGGGTTCGAACGTATGTCCATACTGCATTGTCCGTCGCGTGGGTTAACAAGGGATGCGTTCGGATTTTAGCAAGAGGATGCGTTCGGATTTTTAACAAGAGGATGCGTTCGGATTTTTAACAAGAGGATGCGTTCGGATTTTAGGTCCATTAAAAAAAATATATTGCCGTCTAGATCCAGTGCCGCGTATACAACCTACAATACGCCTGCAACTTGTACTGGGATAGATAGGGTGGGAGCACAAAGGATGCGTGTCCCAGAACCCTAAGCGGCTCCAGGAGGAAACAGCTGTTAATAATTATTAAAATATTTCGTTTAAGAACGAGAAAAAAGATGTAAAATAATAGAAAAACAGAACGACAAAATCGGTTGTGGTTAGATAAAATGAGAGTGTA
>NW_026400509.1:0-529 GCF_001194135.2 Octopus bimaculoides | reverse complement strand
TTGCTGCACCTCTTATGTGTCCATAGCTTGCACCGGGTACATCTTATATACATATATATGTATACATATTTTTGTATATATAATGTTGACCAGTAAAGTGGACGTTTAATGTGCTAGAAATAGACCACATGTTGTGTCTACTAAGACCTAGTAGTTCTCAAAAGAATTTGAGCAAAATACCAAACCGTAAACGACCAAGACATTGAAAATTGCATACATAAAATTAAAACATTGTTATTCGCGGACCGGTTTCGGAGTTAAAAATCTCTTACCAAGATGTATACATATATCTGTGTACACACATACGCACACACATGACAGGCTTCTTTTAGTTTCCATCTTCCAAATCCACTCACAAGGTTTTGGTTAGCCCCACTAAAATATAGTAGAAGACACTTGCCAAAGATGCTATGCAGTGGGACTGAACCTGGAACCTGAACCTGTGATTGAGAAGCAAGCTTCTTACTATGCAGCCACTCTTTACTCTTTACCCTTTTACTCTTTTACTTGTTTCAGTCATTTGACTGTG
>NW_026400508.1:0-268 GCF_001194135.2 Octopus bimaculoides | reverse complement strand
CGCACGGGTCGCCACTGTATGGTGCCAAAGGTACCGTCCACTGCATCTCATATAAGAATGAGATACTGCAGCAGCCTCGATTTCAGAGGATCTCAGCTCTTCAATGCCCTGCCAAAACATTTGAGAGACATGCAGGACATGGATGTGGAGGTCTTCAAGACAAAACGTGACGCTTTCCTTTCCACGATACCAGACGAACCAATGGCTCGTAATGAGATGCAGTTTAGGACAGCTATGTCAAATTCTCTTATACACCAGATGTGCCATC
>NW_026400507.1:0-636 GCF_001194135.2 Octopus bimaculoides | reverse complement strand
ATATATATATATATATATGTATGTATGTATGCATGTATGTATATGTATGCATATGTATGTAAGTACATATGTATATTTGTATGAATGAATGTATGTATGTCTGTGTGCACGTGCGAGTGCTTGTGTGCCTATATATATATATATATATATATATATATAGATGTATATATACATGTGTGTGTGTGTGTGTGTGTGTGTATATGTATGTATATATATATGTATATGTGTATAAGTAAATGTATGTATGTTTATAGGAATGTATGTATATATGTGTGCTAGTGTATGTATGTGTGTGCGGGTGTGTGCGTGCGTGTGCCTGTGTGCATATATACATATGTATAATCGTATCAATGAATATATGTTTGTTTATATGAATGTGTGTGTATATATATATATACGTATGTGTGTTTGCGTCCGTGTGTGCGCGCGCACGCGTGTGTGACCGAAACACCCGAAGAAGTGTATATTATAAAATCTTTCTACCATTCTTCTTTCATGCACCGTTGTAATATGTACAAACTGAGAATTCTTGAGATATTAGAATTAAAAGTAAATTCAATGTTAACCATGTTCTAGCATCAAGAAAAGTTACGTTATTTGCCTTCAATAAACAAATAGCATTCCAATGATATATAT
>NW_026400506.1:0-345 GCF_001194135.2 Octopus bimaculoides | reverse complement strand
TACTACTACTACTACTACTACTACTACTACTACTAATGCTGCTACTACTAATGCAACTACTACTATATACATTTATATTCTTTCATTCTTTTACACATTTCAGTCATTTGACTGCGGCCATGCTGGAGCAGTGCCTTAAATGGTCTTATTCAAAACAAGCGACCTCAGGACTTATTCTTTGCAAGCCTAGTACTTATTTTATCTCTCTCTTTGGCCGAACCGCTAGGCTACTGGGACATAATCACACCAACATCAGTTATGATTCGATGGTGGGGTAGACAAACACAAACATAAAGACACATACATATCTATCTATCTATCTATCTATCTATCTATCTATCTATC
>NW_026400505.1:0-392 GCF_001194135.2 Octopus bimaculoides | reverse complement strand
ATATATACACACACATGCATATTACAGACTCACAAGGAAATATACGCGGATAAACACTATCCAAAACTTTTCTTGGATAGAGGCCATTTTCTGTGGTGGTTTAGCCAATTCGACTGGAGTAACTTTATGGCTTACCATTCTCCCGAAAAGGAACAACTTCCTCTCTAAATGTCAACTCACCATTCTTCTAGCAATGATAATGTGCGTTAATGAGAAAGTTGATAATTAAAGATATTCACAAGGCTACTTGTGCTGCGCAGTAGTTATCTGTGAAAGAGTGAGGAATACACTGTCAAAGTTTAGACAGTTTCCAAGCCAATGCATATAACACCCCCACCACACACACACATACACACACACTCAAACACACACACACACACACACACACACAC
>NW_026400504.1:0-208 GCF_001194135.2 Octopus bimaculoides | reverse complement strand
GTGTGTCTGTGTTTGTCCCCCAGTATCGCTCGACAACAGATGGTGGTGTGATTACGTCCCCGTAACTTAGCGGTTAGGCGAAATAGACCGATAGAATAAGTACTAGGCTTCCAAACAAGTCCTGGGGTCGATTTGCTCGACTAAAATGCGGTGCTCCACATGGCCGCAGTCAAATGACTGAAACAAGTAAAAGAATATATATTATTAT
>NW_026400503.1:0-338 GCF_001194135.2 Octopus bimaculoides | reverse complement strand
ATATATATATATATATATATACTTATATATATGTATATATATATTACATACATATATGTACGTCTACATCTCTCTATACCTGTATATATACGTGTGTAAATGTGTGTGTGAAACCACCGTTGGTGCATTGGGAAAAGCAATGAAGATTACAGGGTGGAGGTTGGGCGTGTTGTTACGACTTGCGAGATGACATATCCCATTTATTCGGGAATTCCTGAAGCTCTTGGATAAGTTTAATTCACCTACATCGCACTGTGTTATTAAGATAATTAAGTAGCCATTAGAGTATGGTTCATTCATATATATATGTATGTGTATATATATATACATATATATAT
>NW_026400502.1:1952-2362 GCF_001194135.2 Octopus bimaculoides | reverse complement strand
TATGTACACATATATACATACATACAGATATCTATACATATATACACCCACACACATACACACAAACACTCACATTACTCGTTTGTTTTTTTTATCCAAAACTACGTCAAAAGTACTGAATGGATCTTTATGAAATTTGGAAATTATATTCTATGCATAACGGCCATAACCACCATGAAAATTCATATATTTTTGATGTTGATGAAATTTTAACCTTACATATTACACACAAATAAAGTAATCTTTCTAAAATGTCTTCTTCTTAGAAGTTACAAAGACCCCTTCATGGGGACTTCACACCCACAATTTAGTCATTTTTCCAAAGCAAAGACGAATACAGTTGTACTATTGGGACCCATAGGGTCACCCAAACATAACAGATGAGCTTTATTTGTAATTCAACGGTACAA
>NW_026400502.1:0-834 GCF_001194135.2 Octopus bimaculoides | reverse complement strand
GTCCATAACATTATAATTTTCGAATATGCGCATAAATATCAGATATATAAAGATGAGAATGTGTGTCTGTGTGAATCCATAAAACTCGAGAACTACACAACCAATTTCATTCCAAATTAAAACATGCTTTACTTACGGTCCATGTAGTGTCTTAGGCCAAAATAATTTTTAACTTCTTGCATAGTTCGAGCCCACAGCAATATCATATCTCCTCCACTATTTCAGTATTACGTGTCAAAAGTGAAACAATAACATCACTCTACTGTAATGTCAGATACTTTCACTTTAACACTGAAACTATTCCACTATTTCAGTATTACATGACAAAAGTGAAACAATAACATGTCACTGCTGTAATTTCAAATACTTTCAATTTCATACTGAAACTATTAAAGTGAAATTATACTCTCACATATATATAGGCATACTATAAGAGCCAAGTTAAAAACATTCCCAACAATTCAACTTCTCTGGTTGACATTAACACCCCCACCCACAATAGGGGCCTTCATTCCCACATTATAGAGCTCGATGAGCTCCATTTTTCAGGAGCAAAATCCTATTTACGGGTTCCAGAAGACTGAAATTTTGGAATATGTGCATAAAGATCAATAGTATGGGATACATGTCTCATGATCAGAATTTTTTTAGGGTGTGTAAAGAGGGAAAGAACCCTTATGTGCAATTTTGATGAATCATGTATTCCAGTTCCTTACAGAAAATATAAGAGAAAAGTCTCATCCTTCAATTGCATGTAACACGGCAACGCTGGGTATCTCTGCTAGTATATATATACCGGAGTAAGCACATAAATGTGAAAGAAGGTGGAAAAAA
>NW_026400501.1:0-333 GCF_001194135.2 Octopus bimaculoides | reverse complement strand
AGGCTCCTTCATTGGAATTTCAACATCAACAACAGAGTATTTTTGTTTGTGTGTATGTATGTATACGTGCAGATGTGTATGTTTTAATATATGTATGTAGTCCCATGCATATAGTTGCATATCTACACGTGCTCATATACATTTAAATGATAAACTCGAAAGTTGTACAGATTTTTACAATTCCAGTGGTGGATTTTATCTATAGTCTTCGAATTAGCTTTCTCCTTTCTGGCTGTGAGAAGGCTAATTTCTCAAGATTAGTATTTAGGCTGTGTGTTACATATCCCAGAGCCCTAATAATTACAAGTATAAACCTGAACTTGCAATCTAGAT
>NW_026400500.1:0-247 GCF_001194135.2 Octopus bimaculoides | reverse complement strand
ATATAATATACATACATACACATGCACACACTGTATAATATACATTCATACACGTTCACGCATACATATATAGTGCATATATATACATATATATATTTACGGATACATAAGCATGTACATACGTATACATATATACATGCTTGTATGCACACAATATATGAGTATATATATGCATATATATGTATAGATATGTATAGATATGTACCCTGATATGCATGTATATACACATGTAGATGTAAGTATGTAC
>NW_026400499.1:0-413 GCF_001194135.2 Octopus bimaculoides | reverse complement strand
TATATATATATATATATATATATGTATAACCTCCAAACATACATTAGAAACAAACAGCTAGAAGTGCTACACAGGGAGTGCAACAAGAGACGTCGGTACAGCTGTTTGCTTTTCTATCCTTGTTTGCGCGAGTAACGGCTGTCCAGTTTTATGTCTTGTCGGTAACATTATTGACCGACAAGTGTATCGATGCGTGTATCAAAACCGGTAGAGTCAGTATGCTGTCCTTTAGTATGCTATTTAGCTATGTGACACACGCGTACGTTGATACACATACATACTAAGAAACAAAACAGGTGCGTGTTTGTGTGTGTACATATATATATATACATATATACACACATACACACACACACATATATTTATATATATACACATACATATAAATATATATATGCATATGTATATATATA
>NW_026400498.1:0-345 GCF_001194135.2 Octopus bimaculoides | reverse complement strand
AGTAAATAAACAAACGAACATATACTAAATGCACAGGCGAACAGAAAACACAGGCGGTCAGCAACTCTTCATCGGTTATCGGCCAGAGGGTTTGTTTATCGATACTAGCTGAAATTGCATTTGACCCTCTGGCCGATAGCTGATAAAGGGTTGGTGACCTGTTTTTTTCTGTTTGTCCTGTTTGTCCTGTTTGTCTGTGTATTTAGTATATGTTCGTTTGTTTATTTCCTACACGTTATTTTGAGAATTATATATATTTATATATATATAGGTATGTCATATTTTCCCTTTGTTGTCTCCTTTTTATTTAATCCTGTATATATATATATATATATATATATATAT
>NW_026400497.1:0-329 GCF_001194135.2 Octopus bimaculoides | reverse complement strand
TAAATGTTCAATAATATTGAGATCTAGGAACTGTGGTGGCCAGATAAGATTTACCTCGAATACAGAATTACGATATGCATAATTCTGCATTCGAGGTAAAGAGAGCCAGGATGTAATGTATTAGGTCCGTTTGATTTTACATGTATGCTAACATATTGTATTATGTCATTGTAACCTTTTTATATTTTTATTTTTTTCTTCTCTTTCTCTAACAATGAACGTCCTGATGAAGGGAGTGTCTAATTTCTAATATGAGTACGACACCATATTAATAGACATATCTCAGAAACGGTCCGTAGATGAAAACTTTTAGCATTACCTATGTATTG
>NW_026400496.1:0-337 GCF_001194135.2 Octopus bimaculoides | reverse complement strand
ATCTCATTTGCGAACCCATGGAAAACGAACTTCCACCAACTATTCTGCCTGTATATCTATGCACACCTTTGAATGCAATGTATGCCAGAAGATTTGCAAATCTAACGGAGGCCACAAGAGGAATTTTAAGATGGACAAAGATCAGAACTTATCTGCAGCTCTTGGTGGTCCAAATCGGATATGCAATACATGTGGCTGTCTTTTCCGAACATTGTCTGGCTTAAAACACCACATCAGATGCCATGATAGTTCTAGGGTTTAGATACAGGAGATTGTCAAACTCTACATAAGTAGACAACCACCATATACATACATACACACACACACACATACATAC
>NW_026400495.1:0-283 GCF_001194135.2 Octopus bimaculoides | reverse complement strand
TATATATATATATTATTTATATACATATGTATGTGTAGATATATATATATGTATATTATTTATATACATGTATGTGTAGATATATATATATATGTATATTATTTATATACATATGTATGTGTAGATATATATATGTATATACATATGTATATATACATGTATGAATATATATACATATACATATATATATAAATACATATGTATATTTTTTATATATACATATGTATGTATATATTTGTGTGTATTATGTATATGCAGATATACACTCGCACACACACACACA
>NW_026400494.1:0-327 GCF_001194135.2 Octopus bimaculoides | reverse complement strand
CGCTTTTCGTCAGTTCATGAGGTTAGTGCTTTGTGTGGCTAATCGAATCGGTTTTTGACTCTTATTTCAAGCAATTGTCGGTATTAATTTGTACCTTTGTTTATATATATATATATATATATATATATATGAAACATTCAAACACTGAGATTTGAAGTTAGATGTCACTACTGTTCATATTATCTTTGGACAAATTCTAAATTTGATAGTATCACCAGTAGTGGCATGGGTGGAACGCAGTTATAATAGCTTTAAAAAGCTATGAATTATAAATTTTCACGAAGCGTAATGATGCTTAATAAGCATCTACCTGCTAGAAATAAGAGC
>NW_026400493.1:0-305 GCF_001194135.2 Octopus bimaculoides | reverse complement strand
TATATATATATATATACATATATATATATATATATATATGTATATGTATCATCAACGTTATCAACGTCATTCTTTATCATTGTCATCGTCATCATCACTATCGTCGTCGCAGCCATCATCATCACAATTATCATTTTCATCCTCCTCCTCCTCCTCTTCCTTCTCCTACTCATCCGTTTTCTCCTCCTCGTCATCCTCATTGTCATCATCGTCATCACCATCATCATCATCATTATCATCACCTTCGTTATCATCGTCGTCGTCGTCATCAACATCGTTACCATCGTTTATTGTCGACATCATTA
>NW_026400492.1:0-804 GCF_001194135.2 Octopus bimaculoides | reverse complement strand
ATATATATATATATATATATATATATATATAAATGTTACTTCCTATTTGTGGTGATAAGATTTATCTCCCTTGTATTTTTTAAAAAAATTTTCTTTAGCTATTCAAAAATTTGAGGAATAGTTGTGTTCGTCTTGTGGAGTAACATGTAATGTGATACAAAATTTATAATTTTCCCTCCAAATCATTGTTCAAAATGGACACTTTTAAATGTTTTGTCTGGTAACGTTTTACTTCAGGGAGCCAGGAGAGTTCATCAAACTCTCATCAGTGTTCGGGTTCGGTGTGGTTGATATCTCTCTATTCATACTTCTCTTGTTGACTTGTGCAGAAGACACCATAAGTTGTAATTATATCTATCTGTGTAGTCTTCTGGGATGACAGCAAAATACCATTCCTATCAAATTTTATTTTACAAATGCTGTTCATATCACAGGTGTGTGTAGCTATTGTATAGCATGAGCCATCGTCACATATCATATAACACATCTGAATAACCACATCGGTTACCTGACGCTAGGTACATTACATTATTATTGTGGCCATTTAACTAAATCCCTACTTATAAACCATTAAAAGTAAAAGTTATTTCAGGAGTCAACTAAAGTGAAATTACACATTTATTGCGGAATTTGCTTTTCTTATACTTTCCTAAAACATGTCCAACAAAACTGTTACCATTTTGAAGAGTTACTAAATTCATACCTATTTTTGGAGAACCAAATTTATCAATTTCTTCCACTGAGTAACCTAATTTATCCGTATATTAATTTAGCTATATGTAATATATATATATATATGTATAT
>NW_026400491.1:3446-3932 GCF_001194135.2 Octopus bimaculoides | reverse complement strand
CATGTGAGAGGGCACGTGTGTGCGTGCATGAGCGTGTGTGCGCGTATGAAAGTGTGTGCGCCTGTGTGTACGGGCGCACGCGAGGATGCCTGTATGTAGGTAATAGCGTTATTTTTGCTAAAACTTTAAAAATCTTGTTCGTTTTGTGTAATTGTGAAATTTTTTCGCCATGAACGGTCTGTGTTTTTAAACGGAATGTATTTTTTCTGATGTTATATCTGTTCCTGAATGATGTGTAAAGAAATTTTGATTTAAGCATCTTAATGAATTCTTTATACTGAAATATATATTGAAGAAGATAAATATGTTCTTTTGAATTTATACGTTTTTGCGTCGTAACTCCTTTATTATTATTAATATAACCAAAAGGATCGATTCTTGAAGAGTCTGCATATCTTCACTGTCGTTTTTTTCTGCTATTTAGGTGATGATTTTTTAAGTTGGCTTACCAATTATTTTTGTTGGTAGTTAATTTATAATATATTT
>NW_026400491.1:1593-2466 GCF_001194135.2 Octopus bimaculoides | reverse complement strand
ATATATATATATATATAACATAATATAAGTAATGTATAAATATATGCATATATCCATACATATATGTGCATATCTACATATATATGTATATATACATGCATATATAGGTACAGGACACCCCAGAAACATTAAACACATTGAGAAACGAAAACATAAAAACGAACTTTTTTTAGAACAACGAAAAACAAACAAACAGAGAAAAGAGACATGCAACATAAAGAGTATACTCCTTCGCCAGTCGTCCCTGTTTCATCTACTCCGCGCTTTCGAAGGCAAGGACAATACGCGACTTCGTTGAAACAGTCCTTCCTGAAAAGCAAATTAAATAAGATTTGGGATTTTTTGCGGCGGGTGAAAGGGTGTTAAAAAGAACAGGACAGTGAGAGCAAGACAGTAAAAACAAACGGTGAGGTCTGTTGAGCCAAGACGATAGAACTCTACGTAGACCAGCCATGAGAGGAAACAGGAAAAGGCACGTCTTTTCTTTAGGAAGGAAGTGGAGAGAGTAAGCGATCCCCTTTCATCACGCGTCAGTGACGAGAGTCATGGAGGAAGAGTGAGAGAGAGAGAAGGGAGAATAGGGAAAGGGTGGGAGAAGAATAGGGAAAGGGTGGGAGAGAAAAACAGAAAGGATGAAGAACAAGAGAGAGAGAAAGATAGACAGAAAAGAAGTAGTAGAAGAGTGCGCATCGTAGTTATTAAGATAAAACTTACTTGGACACGAATGCGTGGCATTCGATCGTATATTAATATAAATAATATATAAATATATGCATATATCCATACATATATGTACATACATACATATATGTATATATACATGCATATATGGGTACAGGACATCAAGAAAACGTTAAACACAATTCGAATATA
>NW_026400491.1:0-433 GCF_001194135.2 Octopus bimaculoides | reverse complement strand
TATATATATATATATATATATATATATGTATTTTATTTAAATTTATATAATGATGAACAGTTTCGAAGTATTAAGCTACATTTCTAAAGCGACACAGTTTTCAAACCGATAATATTTAACATAAAAAATTGTATTCTCTTTTATTCAATGTAGCGTTATGTAGAATTCGCTACGAAAGGCTGTCAGGCTGAAAATTTTATTTCTTGTCGATTCAGATGGAGTAAGAAAAAATATAATTCCTGAAAATGCATGCATAATCAGACAATTTGTAATTTGTTTACCATGTTTTTAACGGAAAGCGTTAAATACGCCATAGAGTAATTCTGTAAGTATATAATGGTCTTTTGTGAATCAGCTTTTCACTGGCACCTATATGTATAAAAACGTACAAAACATACATGCATACTAACACACATACATACATATCTACTAA
>NW_026400490.1:0-344 GCF_001194135.2 Octopus bimaculoides | reverse complement strand
CTAGCCATGACCATCTCAACGTTGTTGACATAAAGTGTATCATTTCTCTTTTGTAATATTATGGTGTGATTTGAGGGTGGTCTAGCTGTTGTTTCTAATAGATAGATGCATCACTCTCTGGTGTGTAGCATATGTGCCTGGGGATGTTCTATTGTATCTACATTTAACAGTAGAGGTGGTCATTGGTGGGGTGGAGTCTTCACATAGTGTGAGGATGTGAAGACTGATATTTCATGCTCTTTGTAATTTGTTATGATGCATTGCAAAGTGTTGGTGCCCCAACAGTACCATCATTACACATAATATATTGTTTATATTCTAGTGTTACTGTTTATATGTATTGC
>NW_026400489.1:0-264 GCF_001194135.2 Octopus bimaculoides | reverse complement strand
TGCTAACTTAATGCAATGCAGAAGCAGTATATCTCAAATTTCAGCTTTCAAAGTTTCTAATTTGTTACCATTTAGGCCCTGCTTTAGGAAATATCCTCTTCTTCTCCTTTTTATTTCTGTGACGCTAAAAACCCTGACTATATTAGCTGTTTTTCAGAATAGTAGTCTTATCCAATTAGAGTTTCTAAAATAATGTCGGATCTTTTTTAAAACGGGGGGTCACATTTTTCATTAACGAAACACTTTGAAACTTGGAACACTGGT
>NW_026400488.1:0-606 GCF_001194135.2 Octopus bimaculoides | reverse complement strand
TCTTTATATTTAATTGACCCCAATTCTACGTTTGTGTAATTGCGCGTCGTCTTCAGCTGCTTCAGTGTATTGACTATTTCTCTATTTTGTTTCTAAATGAAACGGACTTTAGATGTTTTTCAATCGGATGTACAACACTTTAATATAGTATGTGGAATTTACAGTTCTATATTTATTCCTTTATCTCAACTCCAATCCAACTTTACACCATGTTACACAAATCCTTTAAGTTTGTATGTGCATGAATTCCATCATTTGCTCAATCTTAGCCTGCATCAAGATCCTGTGCAACCACAAGTGAAATTCAGCGCAGCAAAAGACTAAATCGACGAAAATCCCCAAAATATCAATGTCTGTTATGCTATTGAGTGATTTTACATTCGAAACTTCACGATGTTATATATAATATGTATAACGGACACTTACTTACATAGCCAGTGATGTCATAGTAGTTCGTATGCCGTCCGTAAACCTTTTTTTTAGGTTTACGCCGACAGCGTTTTCCCTCTACAAGTTCACCAACAAACAGCTGTTTCGGCATGCATTCAATATGGCCACACCATCTCAATTGGTGTATATATATACATATATGTATATATATATATA
>NW_026400487.1:0-442 GCF_001194135.2 Octopus bimaculoides | reverse complement strand
ATAGATAGATAGATAGATTGATAGATAGATAGATAGATAGTTACAAATATATACAGGTTGCGGTGGGTAAATTGTCAAAATTTTATAGTCATAATTTTGCGCATGTGCATTGTCTGTTTTTAATTTTATCGACAATACTTTGTATTGTAGGGTCTGTTGGGCACCACCTGTGAGAAAAACAGCACCATGACGCAAATCGCTCTGCCAGAAATTTGGAATCGACATGCTGTACTGCTTGGCATTCGCGCCGGAAGTTCCAGTACCAACATTTCAGAATGTTTGGGTGTCAATCTCAGAACAGTGCAGATAATTGCCAACCATTCCTCCAAGTCAATCAGGTCCATCGCCAGGGCCATGGGAGTCGCTGTGTTTTATATCAGGCAGGTAGTATCTGAAGACATTTGGTATTCCTCATACAAGATGAGAAAGGACCAATTTTTAT
>NW_026400486.1:0-409 GCF_001194135.2 Octopus bimaculoides | reverse complement strand
GTGGGAAGGGGAGTTTCGGATCAAGAAGACCACATAAGTTGGAATCTCTCCGTTTTGACGGAGTTTTCCAATTTTATTTCCACTGCAGGCTTCGAAATAATAAGAGACATCTTTTTTATTGAAAAGTTTTGACAGTTTATGATTTTTCCCCCCTCTCCTTAGCCCCATCAACATCTCACTCCGTACCGATTTTGGCCAATTTTTCTTTTGCACTTAGAAACCATGTTCGTGGGGGAGCCTTTTCAGTAAAAGCTATATGATTAATATATTCAAATATTCAGTTGTTAAGGGAAATGTTTATTTCTACAGTTTATCACAATAGAAATGAATCTGTATTGTTTGAGTAGCCTCTGTATCTCACACTGCAGTTTCTATCTGATTTCAGAACATCAGATGACATTGATGTAAC
>NW_026400485.1:0-214 GCF_001194135.2 Octopus bimaculoides | reverse complement strand
TTACTCAGAGTTTCACGTTCCCATTCGTCGGACAGTTTTGTTTAGATTCTATGCAATACTGTCTGACAAACAGGAATGTGAAACTCTGAGTAACAGTTTTTGTGATATTTTTGCTTCCTTTTAATAAAGCATATTACTCTACCTCTAGTATTTGAGTACTATTTTTTCCATCTTGTTTAGCATTTATGTGCTTACTCTGGTATATATATATATA
>NW_026400484.1:0-288 GCF_001194135.2 Octopus bimaculoides | reverse complement strand
TGTCGGTATTTACATCCAATCAATCAAGAGACACAAACACACACATGTATGCTCAAAGGCCCACACACACACACACACATATGTGAATTTTAAATAGCTATGTGTGTGCGTATGTGCGTTTATTAAATATGTATATATTTGTGTGTATATGTGTATGTGTATGTACATACAACATACTGATAATATATATTAGAGTGTTTGTGAGCAAGAACATGTGGTTGGGTGTGTGATAGATAGCCAGACAGACAGACAGACAGACAGACAGACAGATAGATGGATGGATAGATA
>NW_026400483.1:0-202 GCF_001194135.2 Octopus bimaculoides | reverse complement strand
ATATATATATATATATATATATACACACACACACATGCATACATACACACACATATATTTTGACCTCCAAATACATACATACATGCACATACACACATCCACACATACACATGTTGACATACACGAACATACGCAATGGTTGTCAAGCAACAAAATCAGTCTTGTGAGTTTTTTGGGGAAGAAGTTTAGTTTTCAAAATTGA
>NW_026400482.1:0-336 GCF_001194135.2 Octopus bimaculoides | reverse complement strand
ATATATATATATATATATATATATATATATATATATAGTTATACACTGTTATATACACACACACACATACTGTTTGTGTGTGTGTGATGTGCTCTATTATCATAAACATATAAGCTACACATTTTTTTTATGCCCTCTACATACCCAGGAGATTCTACAAATTTAATGGTATACATATATATTTTTATATGCACATCATTATACACACACATATATTTCTTCCCCCTTTTATATGTGTGCCTGTGTTCCAAAAATGTGTCGGGTCTTCTAATAAAGACTTGACTTCAAAACTGACTTACTTGTGGGGACATGCATAGGTTGTGTTCCTTTTGATTT
>NW_026400481.1:0-265 GCF_001194135.2 Octopus bimaculoides | reverse complement strand
TATGTATGTATGTATGTATGTTTGTATGTATGTATGTATGTATGTAAGTACGTATGTGTATATAGATATATGTACGTATGAGTGTATAAGAAAATGCATGTACAAATGTATATGTTTGCTTGTGCGACTGTAAATTTGTGTGTGTTCGTGTGCTTGTAGTTATGTGTTTGTGTCTGCGTATGTGTGCGTCTATGTGTGAGAGACATTGAGTGTGCGCGCGAGAGTGAGTGTGTGCTTTTGCGTTTTAGCATTTTTTTTCTTTTAC
>NW_026400480.1:0-544 GCF_001194135.2 Octopus bimaculoides | reverse complement strand
ACATATATATATATATACATATATATATCTACATATATATATATATATATCTATAAATATATATATATATATAAACAACAATGCTATATATATATATATTTTTTTTTTTCACTATCTCATAATCTACCTCTACTTTGTTGTTTTTTTTCATTTTATTTTATTTTGTTTTATTTATTATTTACTTCTGCATGTTATTTAGTGAGTATTAAATCTCCTCTGCACTTGGTACTTATCTATCATGCAGTGATAGGTCATTCTCTCTGCTTCTTAATAATCATTACCATAATCATGTCAGTCATTGAGTGGTGGGGATGTTGATAATAGTGGTAGTGAGGGGCATGGCTGGAAGGGTAAAGCACCAGACCAGACTAGATAGCTCAGTAGCTCAAGTCAGTCCTGTTTTGACTGACCTATGATCAAAGGAATACAATCTTTCAGTGTGTATATGTATATCTAGGACTACCTTGGTCAATGTACCCTAGATATTTTTTATGGTTTCTTTTTTTTTTAGACATTAGAGTGTCAGTAATTAATTAACCCTGGG
>NW_026400479.1:0-444 GCF_001194135.2 Octopus bimaculoides | reverse complement strand
TGCATATATGTATATACTTACGTATAAATATAGATGTCCATATGCATATATGCATACATACACACATTTATATATATACATATGTATGGATGTATTTATATGTATATCTGTGCATATGATTATTTGTGTATATATTCATATGCGTGGTGAGTGTATATATTTCCACACGATGAAGAATAATGATACAGTATCTCAGAATTGAATAGTAAAGAAGGAAATACAATCAATGAAGAAACTAAGATGGCAGAATGTGAAGGAATAAATCTAACATAGAGAGATATTCGATTTCAAACAGCGTCCGTTGTTGAACGGAGAAAGAAAATTATATGAAAGTAGTAGAGGAAGTGACATCCCTCCTGTTTTCTACTTTCATTTTGTTTTTTCTTCCCTGCGTACAGAAGATATGTGTTTGTGTATGTATGTATGCAGGCACATACATGTGTG
>NW_026400478.1:0-271 GCF_001194135.2 Octopus bimaculoides | reverse complement strand
TATATATATATATATATATATATATACACACAAATATACATATACATGTCTGTGTGATTAACTGTCTTAAGGGACTTTTAAGATAATTTTTTGAAATATTTAAACCTGTTACACATTATTGAGAAATTTTAACTGTGTAACTTTGTTTCAATATTATAAATAGTGTATACGTATTTATAGTGTATACATATAAGGGAAGGGCATCCAGCCATAGAAAACCATGCCCAGTCAAACCGTCCAACCCATGCCAGCATGGACAATGGACGTTAAA
>NW_026400477.1:0-541 GCF_001194135.2 Octopus bimaculoides | reverse complement strand
AGCAAGACACTTTATTTCACGTTGCTCTAGTTCACTCAACTGTAGAAATGTGTTGCGATGTCACAGGTGCCAAGCTGTATCCACCTTTGCCTTTTTCTTGTATAACACTGGTCGCATGGAGAGAGGAGGCCGGTATGCATGGGTGACTGCTGGTCTTCCATAAACAACCTTGCCCAGACTTGTGCCTGGATGGGTTACTTTCTAAGCGCAATCCCATGATCAGTCATGACCGTAGGAGGTCTCAGCATATATATATATATATATTTCTAGTACTAGAAATAGAAAATTTATGTTATGCATTACTGAAATTTTCTTTATAATTAAAGCTAAAATTCCACCTATAAATAGTCTTAATGAAGGAAATGATACTGTCTTCATAAAACTAGGCATACCTTCTCCAAATACCAGTAGCATCTAATATTCAAACCCCTACTGACATAATATTTATTCCTGCTGTTGTTATTGCTCTATTATATCATATACTTCATATATACAGGTGTATAAATGAAATATATATATATATATATATATATATATATAT
>NW_026400476.1:0-267 GCF_001194135.2 Octopus bimaculoides | reverse complement strand
GCCTTGTGAGTGAGTTGGTTGACGGAAACTGAAAGAAGCCCGTCGTATATATATATGTTTGTATGTCGGTGTTTGTGCCACCACCATCGCTTGACAATCGATGTTGGTGTGTTTACGTCCCCGTAACTTAATGATATCGATAGAATAAGTGCTAGGCTTACAAAAGATATGTCCTGGGGTCGATTTGTTCGACTAATTGCGGTGCTCCAGCATGGCCGCAATCAAATGACTGAGACAAATAAAAGAAAATAAAAGAATATATATATA
>NW_026400475.1:0-468 GCF_001194135.2 Octopus bimaculoides | reverse complement strand
AGAAGATATTTTTTCACACCACTTCTGCTAATGCTGTTAGTTCTTAATATATATCTTAACCCAATATAGCTTATAAGAATAGGAAATTTTCATAAGTTCTAAATGGTTTTTAATTAGTTCCCCTAATTTAAGTTTTATTTATTTTATTTAATGCTTGACTTTAAAAGGTTCATTATTATTATTACATTATTTCAGGGCTTGCAACGATAGTGTCTTGTTTATTTTGTATTTTTAACTTAAATAAATCTAATCCTTATGTCCAAAATAAATCTAATCCTTATTCAATTAATATTCTTTAATTAGCCCACGTTAGTCTTAAAACAAATTCATGACTAATGAAACTATTAATCAATTATAATGTTTCTGTATTGGATGTCCTTGTTAATTCCTAATATACTTTTTCTTTTTTTGTCCCTTGAACCTTAATAAACCCATTATTATAAACTATATAAATCCTATACTAATTCT
>NW_026400474.1:0-351 GCF_001194135.2 Octopus bimaculoides | reverse complement strand
TATATAGTTTTTGCATTTGGTCTGCAAAATTCTTTATGTGAATTCGTGTGTTGAAGCATATCTTATTGTGTCTGGGAAGAGTCATTCCCTTTTAGGACCATTTTAATTTAACACGCTCACCGATTTCCACTCATTTACTTATTTATTTTTCTAAAATTTTCGTTGTGACTTCCAACCTTTTCAATAGTTGTTGACTCTGTCCGTTACCGGAATTGCATTTTTCGTTGTACGCATGCGTGAGCATTAGTGAGCGTACGCATACACATATGTATGTATGTATGTATGTATGTATGCATGTATGTATGCTATGAAGTCAATTGGAATGGCTCCAAAAGATATAGAAGTCCTCGC
>NW_026400473.1:0-203 GCF_001194135.2 Octopus bimaculoides | reverse complement strand
TGCAGATTTGTATGTTTTGCTTTATATATGTATTCTCATGCATATAGTTGCACGTTTAGACATGCTCATATATAATTAAATGATAAACTTCTGGAAAGTTTTACAGTTTCAGTGATGGACTGGATCAATTGTATTCAAATTAGCTTTCTCCTATCTGGTTTTGAGAAGCCTAATTTCTCAAGATTGGCATTTAGGCAGTGTGT
>NW_026400472.1:0-208 GCF_001194135.2 Octopus bimaculoides | reverse complement strand
AAATGTATGTACATATATAAATATATGCATGTATAAGTAAGTGTATATGTAAGTATGTATGTGTACATACTCATAGCTATATCTAGAATATATTTGCACTTACACATACACAAACACACACACGCACACAAACAAACAGTTAGATAAAATACCAAAGAGCCAAATTTTTAACATTTTGTTTAAGAATGTTTCGCAAAAAAAAAAAAAA
>NW_026400471.1:0-216 GCF_001194135.2 Octopus bimaculoides | reverse complement strand
GGGACTGAACCCAGAACCGTGTGGTTGGTAAGCAAGCTACTTACCACACACCCACTCCTGCTTGAATGTAATTGTTTTCCCAAATAAATTACACTCCATGATTGAGACTCTGATGAAGCTACAAGGTGTTACTCAGGCATTCAGCTATAAGCCCACCACATTTTATAGCAGAAACAGATGTAAGCTAATGAAGTCGATAAGATAATCATTTATTCC
>NW_026400470.1:0-397 GCF_001194135.2 Octopus bimaculoides | reverse complement strand
ATATATATATATATGTATGTATGTATGTATGAATGTATGTATATGTATATATATTTCTATGCATGTATGTATGTATGCTCACTGCTTTTCATAACCCACTCTTATCAGTTCTTTACAATTATAATGATGGTAATGATGAGGAGGAGGAGGAAGAGGAGAAGGAGGAGGATAGAAATAATATTAATAATATGCATAGCACTCATCTTCTCGGGTTGATAAGTTTTTGATATATTTTGTTTTATTTACTTATCTTTTTTTTTCATATTTTTTTCTCTTGAAAATTTGACCGATCTATAAAAATGATATTCAACAAAAACAGTAACAACAACAACAACGACAATTAATAGTGATAACGATGATTATGATGATGATGATGATGATGATGATGATGATGATG
>NW_026400469.1:0-277 GCF_001194135.2 Octopus bimaculoides | reverse complement strand
ACATGACTCACAAACAGCAGTTAGGTTCGTAGAGACGTAATAGAGAAAGATATAAATTTGCGTCGCTGCTTCATAATTCACGAACAGCAGAGAAGTTAGTACAATTATGTTTTAAACTTTTATCGGATTTAATGGGTCAGTGGTTACCAGCTCTGTTAAAGACATTAGAAAAGGTAGCATTGAACTCGCTTCCTATTTTCTGAAAAATAAAAGTTTTACTTCTATATAACCTTGCCAACAGACAAGAAGCAGGTCAAAGCAGACAATAAACGAGCCA
>NW_026400468.1:0-410 GCF_001194135.2 Octopus bimaculoides | reverse complement strand
ATATTTATTTATATATATTTATTTATATATATATATATTTATATATATTTTTATTTATATATATATATATATTTATATTTATATATGTATATTTGTTTATATACATTTATTTATATATGTATATTTGTTTATATACATTTATTTATATATATATATATTTATTTACATATATTTACTTATATATATATTTATTTATCTATATATTTATTTATCTAAATATTTATTTATATATATTTATTTATAAATATATCTATTTATACATATATACTTACGTATATTTAATTATATAAATATTCATTTATATATATATTTATTCATATATATATTTCTTTAGATATATATTTATTTACATATTTATTCATATATATATTTATTTATATACATATTTATATATATATATATTTATATAT
>NW_026400467.1:0-225 GCF_001194135.2 Octopus bimaculoides | reverse complement strand
ATATATATATATATACATATATGTACGCATATATTTCTATATATTTATATTTCTATATATTTATATATCTATACATGTATATATATACATATATGTATATATATTTATATATCTATACATGTATATATATACATATTTATATGTATATATATTTATATGTATATACATGTGTATATATATGTATATATATTTATATGTATATACATGTGTATATATATATATATA
>NW_026400466.1:0-665 GCF_001194135.2 Octopus bimaculoides | reverse complement strand
TATATATATATATCAGAGATAGATAGATAGAGAGAGAAAGACATAGAGAGATCGATAGAAAGATAGATAGATAGACATATAGAAATATGCATATTTCTATATAGGTGTTTCTGCGTGTCAGTAATTCTTCATATATTTATGCATATATGCATGTTGATGCGCGAGAACCCCAGATTAAGTATTTCTCCATCAAAATAACTGAAAATGAATCTACATTTTTATCTTATTCTTCTTCAATACAACATGGAAGGCTTGACAAATTTCCTAAGTAGTCAGATCTTCGTGTAAATTTGTAAACCTACTTGCTTTTTAGGTTTTCTTTTTGTTTTTTTGCAGAAATTATTAGTGTTATTATTATCATCGCTTTTCTTATTTTTGTTATTAAGAATATTATAATTATATTATTATTATTATCGTTATTATTATTATTGTTATTATTAATGTTTATGGTGGTGTTGTTGTTTTAGTTTTTCTGGATATTATTATTATTATTATTATTATTATTACCATCCTTATTCATAAATAATGCATTCGACATCTCTCAATTTATGATAATGCTGCAATGCTTTTATATTTTGCATCAGAATAAGCATCCACTTCGTGCTTTGAAAAAATTACAATAAATAAATGCAATTGGTTTGAATATACATACATACGTATATATA
>NW_026400464.1:0-305 GCF_001194135.2 Octopus bimaculoides | reverse complement strand
TGGACGGTTTGACAGGGGCTGGCAAGGCTGGAGAGCTGCACCAGGCTCCAATTGTCTGTTTGGGCTTGGTTTCTACAGCTGGATGCCCTTCCAAGTGCCAGCCACTTTACAGAGTGTGCTGGGTGACTTTTATGTGGCTCCAACATGGGTGTTTTTTTACATGGCGACATCACCAGTGCTATTATGTGGCCCTGGTATGAGTACTTTTTATGTGACACCAGCACAGGTGTAGCATGCATGGAACTAGCATAGGCGCATCTTATGCGACACCAACACAGGTGCCTTTTACATGGCACCAGTGTCAC
>NW_026400463.1:0-379 GCF_001194135.2 Octopus bimaculoides | reverse complement strand
TTCTTTCCTTCCTACGTTCGTTCTTTCCTTCCTACGTTCTTTCGTTCCTTCCTTCGTTCCTTCCTACGTTCGTTCGTTCGTTCCTACGTTCATTCTTTCCTTCCTACGTTCGTTCTTTCCTTTCTACGTTCGCTCTTTCCTTTCTACGTTCGTTCCTTCGTTCCTACGTTCGTTCCTACGTTCGTTCATTCCTTCCTACGTTCGTTCTTTCCTTCCTACGTTCGTTCCTACGTTCATTCGTTCGTTCCTACGTTCGTTCTTTCTTTCCTACGTTCGTTCTTTCCTTCCTACGTTCATTCGTTCGTTCCTACGTTCCTTGTTTCCTTCCTACGTTCGTTCTTTCCTTCCTACGTCTGTTCGTTCGTTCCTACGTTCCTTC
>NW_026400462.1:0-224 GCF_001194135.2 Octopus bimaculoides | reverse complement strand
CACTTATAAAAATAAACATACATATGTAAACATTAATTGCTGAATTGATACCAATTGCTAAATATAAGTGATAAGAATATCTCTAACATATGTTTGATGTGATTTTTTCACGATAATATTTCAATTTGATAAAACTCAGTTGTCAAAACCTTCCTATAACCAACATGGAGGTTTCTTGCTTTTTTTTTTCTGGAATTTTCTTCCCTCATCTTAATTTACCAGTT
>NW_026400461.1:0-718 GCF_001194135.2 Octopus bimaculoides | reverse complement strand
ACACACACACACACACACACACACTTATATACAGGCATTCTTAAGCATCTCTAAAACAGTCTGTCTTTCTCATATTTTGCAGATCCATATCTTTAACTCTTGGAATATTGGTCTTATTGCCACCTCAGTAGCAGTCTTGTTAATTGTCTTATTTATTATCATTTCTGTCGTGGCATGGCGGAGATTGAAGGACCCTTGTGATCTGCGGAATCAGGGCTATTCAAAACTGAAAACTGGCGAATGTTAAAACTTCACTTCGCACAAGACTGTGGCCCCTGGCTGCTGTCCGATATATGTTCATTCTTTTCTATTTTTGTCATTCTTTTCTATTTTTGTCATTCTTTTCTATTTTTTTTTTGTTAGTCTCCACTATCAAGTTTTTCATAATATTTTCCTATTTGCTGTGTGTTCCATTTCTTCATTGGTAAGCTTTGCTGTTTATCTATGAAAAGTTTTGTTGTTTATAAATCTATATTTTTCATATTTTGGGATGCGATTGCGTCTCCGTATTTTTTTAACGATATCTTGTTTTCTTTTCATGGTTTCGGTTCGGTTCTTATATATCATGTTTATTACATTCTTTGTCGCCAAAAAATTAAAATTATTTTAATGAAACTGTTTCTTGTTTTTCTTAATCAAATATAATCATGCACATTCCATTATGCAGAAGACAAAATTGAAAGAATTTTGTAAAAATTCGAAAAAATAAAAAGGTTAT
>NW_026400460.1:535-754 GCF_001194135.2 Octopus bimaculoides | reverse complement strand
TACATACATACATACATATATACATACATATATATGTGTGTGTGTGTGTGCATATGTAAGTGTGAATGTCTGTCTGTAAGTCTGTTGATCTGTATGTATGTATGTTTATATGTATATGTTTGTGTATATATTTATGTATGTATACCTACGTGAATATGTATATATTTATATAAGCGTGCATGTATATATGTATGTGTATATGTATATATTTACATATGT
>NW_026400460.1:0-525 GCF_001194135.2 Octopus bimaculoides | reverse complement strand
TAAGCGTGCATGTATATATGTATGTGTATATGTATATATTTACATATGTAAATTGAATTTGTTTTGGGAGCAATTGCAATTGTCGGAGTATTCTCCCTTGTCTCTTGTGTGGAGAATCTTCATTAACGTTAATGAAATATTTTACTTTTTCTCATTAGAGTTTTAATTCCATTTCATAGGCTCACTACGTCCAGTATGTAGTCTGCACTTAACTACATATGTCTAAGTGTGTGTGTGAGAGTGAGTGAGTGAATATGTTATGTGTGAATGTGTGCATATATACATCTATATGTGTGTGTGAATATATATATATATATATATAGATATCAGCACATGCACACATACAAACATCTATCCATGTATGTGTGAGTTGTAGAGTTTGATAGCTATGGAGAGATAGCTAGACATATATATGTATATATAGATATATAAATGGGTATAGATACACAGCCAAATATCTAGTTAGCTAGTTAACTAGATAGATAGATAGATAGATAGATAGATAGGGATAGATAGATAGATAGA
>NW_026400459.1:0-245 GCF_001194135.2 Octopus bimaculoides | reverse complement strand
AAAGCGGACGTTAAACGATGATGATGATGATGATGATGATATATGTATACCATATACATACATACATATATATATATAAGCTGTAATTTTTGTATAATTATATATTGTTAATATAATAATACATAAAGACGGGCTAGAGTTGAAGTGCTCAGCATGAGCTAGAACTGATATTAAAGTAAAAATGGGTACATAAGAGTGGAAAACCACAGGAACAATACCATATGTCCAACGCAAGATATAATATG
>NW_026400458.1:0-745 GCF_001194135.2 Octopus bimaculoides | reverse complement strand
AACCCAAAACCATGTGGTTGGTAAGCAAGCTACTTACCACACAGCCACTAGAAAGGTTAAGCTTCAACTGCTACCTCTGCTTCATCTTAACGTTTTTGTAGTTAATTTTGTTAATCACTGGCAATTCTAAACGTGATCATACTTAATAATTAAATAAATAGACACATAGGCGGAAAGGTGGCTGAATGGTTAACTCGCCGAGTAAAATGCTTAGCAGCATTTCGTCCATCATTACGTTCGGGGTTCGAAAGCCGCGTGAGTCGGCTTTACCTTTCATCGTTTTAGGGTCGATAAAACAAGTCCCAGTTGAGCACTGGGATCAATATAATCGACTCAGCTCCTTTCCCGAAATTGCTGGCCTTGTGCCGAAATTTGAAATCAATATTTCTTTCTAATCTAAGAACGAATATAGATGCTTACTCGATACCATCGACGTGACTGGTATTTCATTTTATCGATCTCAGAAGGATGAAGAGCTGAGTCCATCTTGGCAGGATTTGAACCGGTGTCTCGTTCGAAAGGGTTTCGGAAAAGATTATTCAGATTCGCTGAAGATAAATTATTCTTAATAGTTTAAGAAGTGCAATGAATTTAGCGATTAAATGCTAAATACTGCTTTTTTTTGTTTTTGTTTCTTTTTTCGACTTCGTCTTAACATGATTCCCTTTTACGAAAAGCAAGTTTAACAATACAAGGCATATCATACAACTATCTCTTTCTCTCTCTCTCTCTCTCTCTCTCTCTC
>NW_026400457.1:0-335 GCF_001194135.2 Octopus bimaculoides | reverse complement strand
TTTTTGTGTTCCTTTCTTGTTTAATATTTTCTTTTATTACACAAGCTTCAGTTTTGATGTCGCCGGCCTTCTTCGAATGTTTTAACAATTTTTCTACGGCATTTTTTATATACCCACCTAAGCTGTTTTCCTCTGCTTCGATACAGTCCTGACAACTGATCAAGCCTCTCCCACCCTCTCTTCTGGACAAGGACAGCCTATCGGTGTCATTCTCAGGGTGGAAGGCTCCGTGTACAATTTTCTAGTCTTGGTGTTCATTTTCATCACTTCTCTCCTTTGCCATTTTATAATTCCCGCTCCATACCGAAGTGATGCTATCGCCTACGTATTAACTG
>NW_026400456.1:0-573 GCF_001194135.2 Octopus bimaculoides | reverse complement strand
GAATTAACTCATACAACGAGAAATTAGTGTAGATATATATATATATATATATGTGTGCTTCACTTGATTTTGTGGAACGCTTTTTGCGCCTAGATTCCAACCTACCATGGTTTTTATGAAATGAACTTTTTTGACGTACTCCTTTGTTTGAGGGGAGTGATAAAATCTTTTTAGTTGATTAATATTTTATTTTATTTTATTTAGATTTTTAGTAGCATGACATGCTTTAGAATCTTTAGTCGATTCAATATACCTTTTTGATAGGTCGTTCTATATATCTGTATTTTTATTCGCATATATATTTTTACCTTCTGTGTTTTTTATATATGTATACTTTATATGTTTAAGAACTATGGTAATATTTATATATGATCAAATGTTTGGGGGTATGGTGTTATATATAATGTGGATGACTCTGTCTCAATTACATTTGAGTACTTTTTTTGCAGTCCTATATACCCATTTGTTTCCATAAAAAGAGACAAAAATGATTTCGTATATATATAATGATTTCGTATATATATATAAATGATGTCGTATATATATATATATATATATATATATATATATATA
>NW_026400455.1:0-317 GCF_001194135.2 Octopus bimaculoides | reverse complement strand
CTTCATATTTAATAAATATATGTAGGATATAATTAATGAAGTATATTATATACCCTGCTAGTAATTTTGGTTATATGCTTAAAGTATTATTCCATGATGTGCAAACTGATACCAGGTGTTTACTGTCAGATATTCTCATTAGGTTATTTTTTGTTTAATCTGAAATAGAATACCCGCATATCGATCATTCCCCGCAAATTGAAATAATATTGACTTTTATCAAATTCTTTGTATATTTATAGATCAATATATAGGAGCATACGATAAGAAAGACCCCAAAGTACGATATGTAGATGCATATAACGCTGAAGGGTTGC
>NW_026400454.1:0-243 GCF_001194135.2 Octopus bimaculoides | reverse complement strand
AGGGTTCCTTCACTTATTGTCTTCGGGATGTGGTTTAGCATGTCTAAGTCATCCATGATGAAGCTTTACACTTATTTTAGAAACGGTGGGTTTCACAAGCAGGGTCAGCAATGATGGGTCTCAGTTTGAGGTCCGTAGGCGGAGGATCGTTGACAACCGATGCTGGTGTGTTTATATCCCCCGTAACTTAGCGGTTCAGCAAAAGAGACCGATAGAATAAGTCCTGGGATCGATTTGCTCGAC
>NW_026400453.1:0-309 GCF_001194135.2 Octopus bimaculoides | reverse complement strand
TTTCTTGTTTGTATTTGTCAGCTTCCTTGAATACTGAAAACAGTTTTTTTTTTCGTGTTTTGTGGCTATTTGTATTAGTTCTCCATGTTTCTGACGTATGCATTTTTGTAGTCCTATGCTGGTTATTTTATAATAGTTTTCCAGCTGTATAAGGCCTCTACCATCTTCTATACGTTGCATATATAGCCTTTCTATGTCAGATTTTGGGTGGTGCCTCCTAGAGCCTGTCATTATTTTTCCTGTTTTCCTGTCTATTTTCGTTAGTTCATTTAGTGTCCAATTAAGGATATTGTAGCTGTAACTTATAAC
>NW_026400451.1:0-212 GCF_001194135.2 Octopus bimaculoides | reverse complement strand
TTTATTTATATATATATATATTTATTTATATATATATATATATATATTATTTATATTTTTATATATATATATTTATTTATATATATATATATTTATTTATTTATATATATATATATTATTTGTATTTATTTATTTATATATATATATATATTATTTATATTTTTTATTTATATATATATATATTTATTTATATTTATATATATATATATTTA
>NW_026400450.1:0-228 GCF_001194135.2 Octopus bimaculoides | reverse complement strand
TTTCATCCTTTCGGGGTCGATTAAATAAGTACCAGTTACGCAATGGAGTCCATGTAATCTGTGCTTTGTCTGATACCTCTGTTTAGCCTCCTGTGGGTAATAAAGAAATAAATATTTAGTAGAAGCAAGAGATTGACTCAAGGTCAGAGAGTTTCGCGCTTTGGCACATATATGTAAATATATCTAGATCTAACTATCTATCAATATATATATATATATATATATATA
>NW_026400449.1:0-234 GCF_001194135.2 Octopus bimaculoides | reverse complement strand
CCAAATTTTATTTAATTTGCTTTGCGGGAAGGACTGTTTTAACGAAATCATCTTCTCTACCTTCTCTACCTTCGAAACGCGGAGCGGATAAAACAGGTGATAACTGCTGAAGGGAATGTTCTTTGTGTTGCCTGTTCCGTTTCTCTGTTTGTTTCTTTCGTCGTTCGAAAAGAAGTTCGCTTTACATGCTTTTGTTTTTTATGTTCTCGTTTCTCATTTTGTTCACGTTTTTTT
>NW_026400448.1:0-234 GCF_001194135.2 Octopus bimaculoides | reverse complement strand
CGGGTTTCCATTGCTAGAGGGCAGATGTGATATATTTGATCCATAGGTATATCGATGTGATAATGTGCAGAAATGGAGACGGATAAATATGGTACTAATGTATAGTGCTGATGGTGTATGATGGAAGTGTGGTGATATGGCAATGTTTTGTGTATAGGTGTGTGTATGTGTGTGTTTTTGAGACGGTATTGTGTAATGTGAGCAAGATTTTGCTGTTACTTCTAGTAGGAAATA
>NW_026400447.1:0-272 GCF_001194135.2 Octopus bimaculoides | reverse complement strand
CACTCCATCTCTCTATAGGGGTCTTCCTAGCCATAGAGGTAATTGTGGGAAGTCTTTGTCCTTATTGAAATATTTTTCTTGCAATTTCCGCACCGCCACACAAATCCATCCAGTGATCTGGCCGACTTCTTCAAAGTCATATTGTGTGTGCAAACACACGTTTTACATGTGGCAATAATGCCGTTGCCTTTCTAAAATTCGAGTATTCTTTCTGGAGCAAGTTGCTTCAATACTTCTTCAAGTGGTAAACACATTTTCAATTTCACGAACAC
>NW_026400446.1:0-214 GCF_001194135.2 Octopus bimaculoides | reverse complement strand
TACCTATCTATCTACCTACGTCTGTCTACCTATCTACTCATCTGTGTTTATCTACCCATCTATCTATTTGTCTATACCTATATATGTCTGTCTGTCTGTCTATCTACTTATCTATTTATATATCTATCTATCTATCTACGTCTGCCTGCCTACCTACTTATGCGTCTATCTATCTATCCATCCATCCATCCACCTACCTACCTACCTACCTACC
>NW_026400445.1:0-222 GCF_001194135.2 Octopus bimaculoides | reverse complement strand
AGCAAGGCTTTTTTTATGTGTTTAGTTAGTTCTTGTTGTTGTTGTGTTTTCCGGGCAGTCGGACACACCTTTTTGAGGTGTGCCTCGCTGTCGCATAAGTAACAGCGAGGCCGCCTCCCCTCTACCACTATATGTAACTTTTGATTTGTTGCCAAACGGGTGTATGGTGGGATTTTTTGATTTCTTGTTCGTTTGTGTGGAACAGGATTTGTATGTTTTTTC
>NW_026400444.1:1463-2410 GCF_001194135.2 Octopus bimaculoides | reverse complement strand
TTATTATTATTATTGCTGTTGTTGTTTTTTGTCTTGCTTTTAATTTCTTTTATTATGTCTTTGTTAAATTTCTTTTATGGGTTTTTTGTTCGCTGTCACACGGAGGCACATATAGGCGCAGGCGTGGCTGTGTGGTAAGATGCTGGATTCCGAATCACGTGGTCCTGGGTTCAGTCCCACAGCATAGTAACTTAGGAAAGTGTCTTCTACTGTAGCCTCGGGCAAACCAAAGCCATTTAATGAATTTCTTACTCGGAAACCGAAAGAATCCTCTTACACACACACACACACACACACACACACAAGCATGTGTGTGTGTGTGTGTGTAGTGTCACAACATTTATACAGAAGTTACATAAACAAATATATTTAGAGATACCATCTCATAACACTTTATTTTATTTTATTTTATTTTTGTTTTGCTGTTGTTGCATTTTTCCCGATATTAGCCAAAAAAACAAGGTCTGTACATGTGTGTACATACAATTATGCTTGGCTTGGTTTTGTAAATGTTTACGAATAGTCCTCCGCGGCTATGGATAAGCATATGCTATGCTTTTAAGGTCATAATAAGAGCGAAACAGCCGGAATAACAGTGACCACTCTACACTGTAACATTCGTTCTCCAACATCTAACGTTACAAAGCAGGAACTTCCTCGATACGATTTGAACTCAGGAGGGAAATCTTCGCCTCTATCAAGTTCCATGGAATTTGTTCGACGCGCTAATATTTTTTGCCTCTCATCGATCGTGTTATACTGAGCTCTACCGAAGATGTAATTTTCAAATTCTCAAATATAAGATCAAATTTTGGGGCGGAGGAACGTCGACCTGAGCTGGACTTGGTCTCAGAACGTGAAGAATGCGCGTCTAAAATACATGAAACCATTTTGTTCGACGCTCTTTCGTTGTGATGTGTTCTTACAATCAATTACACCCTTTTTTT
>NW_026400444.1:0-383 GCF_001194135.2 Octopus bimaculoides | reverse complement strand
AAAGGGATACACACAGAGGGGGGGGGTGGACAAACAAGGATAGACAAAGGGATTAAGTCGATTATATCGACCCCAGTGCGTAACTGGTACTTAATTTATCGACCCCGAAAGGATGAAAGTCAAAGTCGACCTCGGCGGAATTTGAACTCAGAACGTAGAGTCAGACGAAATACCGGTAAGCATTTCGCCCGGCGCGCTAACGATTCTGCCAGCTCAGCGCTTCTTCCGATATCGTAATATTAATTACAATGACAGCATGCAAGCTACCAAAATAATTAGTTTGTATATTATACTAGTTACCATGACAACGGAGTCGACTGTGACATTATACTGTTATGTGATGTTATGTTGCTGTGACAACGTCATGATTGCAACCGACGCAT
>NW_026400443.1:0-246 GCF_001194135.2 Octopus bimaculoides | reverse complement strand
GATAATCTCAATGCATTTTTCCACAGCAAAATCTATGTCTGTAGATGGGTGGAGTGAAGTTACATCCACATGACCCACTACACAACCTGTGAGGTCGTTGGAGTGGTTGCAAGGGGACATTTCAATGAGTGGTCGTAACACCTGTGAGAGAAAGTAGGGTAGCCTGTAATTGCTGGAGATATTCGCTCTGCAAACTAGACACACACACGCTTACACACACACACACACACACACACACACACACAC
>NW_026400442.1:0-253 GCF_001194135.2 Octopus bimaculoides | reverse complement strand
ATATATATATATATATATATATATATATATCTATATATACATATATATGTTTTATGTGTATATACATATACATACGCATATTTATATACACATACATATATATGTATGTATGATGTGTGTAGCTATACATACGTAATACATATAAGTATATAATATATATATATACATATATATAACTATGTACATATATGGATGTATATATGTATCTATATATGTATATAAATATATCCATACATATATCCATATATATATA
>NW_026400441.1:0-255 GCF_001194135.2 Octopus bimaculoides | reverse complement strand
CATACACACACACACACACACATACATACATAATGCATGTATACATGCATACATTGACAGGAACAGTAGACTTTCCTGAACCAGCAATAAATATATCACATCTCTAGAACTCTGCTTTGTGAGAGACAATATTGATTGTGCCACAGCAGTGGGGTCGATTTAGAGGTGCGTTGTTTAGTGTTTAGGGTGTTGCACTCCTGATCATAAGATTGTGGTTTCAATTCCTGGACTGGGTGGTGTGTTGTGTTCTTGAGC
>NW_026400440.1:0-326 GCF_001194135.2 Octopus bimaculoides | reverse complement strand
CCAAGTACAACAACATATATATATATATACATATATATAAATATATACACATACATAATACTTACGTATGTGCGTACACATACACACACGCGCGCACACATACATACATATATTTCTTTATTCTTTTATATATTTCAGTCATTTGATTACGGCCATGCTGGAACACCGCCTTAAGAGGTTTTAGTCGACGAAATCGCCCCCCAGAACTTATTCTTTGTAAGACTGGTACTTATTCTATCGGTCTCATTATTGCCGAACCACTAAGTTACGGGGACGTTTATATAAATATGTATATGCACATGTGTGTATGTTCATATATATATATA
>NW_026400439.1:5723-5989 GCF_001194135.2 Octopus bimaculoides | reverse complement strand
CCTTCTCCCATTATACCATCATATTTATCATCCGTTTCATCTCATTAATGTGTTCGTCCAGCCCGCAGCTACCCTGTGTTCTGCCTCTATGGCAAATTGTAACGAAATAAAGAAGCTTGCTAACCAACCACATGGTTGCAGGTTCATTCCCACTGCGTGGCACCTTGGGCAAGTGTCTTCTACTATAGCCTCGGGCCGACCAAAGCCTTGTGAGTGGATTTGGTAGACGGAAAATGAAAGAAGCCCGTCGTATATATATATATGTG
>NW_026400439.1:3932-4550 GCF_001194135.2 Octopus bimaculoides | reverse complement strand
TGGTGGTGGTGTGGTGCTGGTGGCGGATATGGTGGGAGTTGTGATAGGGTGTTGGTCGTAGTGGTGGCTGTGGCAGTGATGTTGTGGCGTTGGTAGTAGTGGTGGTGGTGGTGGTGGTGGTGGCTGTAGTGGTGTCGGTGGTAGTAGTGATGGTGGTGGTATGGTGGGAGTTGTGATAATGGTGGTGGTTGTATTAGGAGCTGTAGTCATGGTGATAGCAGTAGTAGCAGCAGCAGCATTTGCAGTGGGGGACGGCGGTGGTGTTGGAGGTAGTTGATAGTGTTCCACTATCAATAACCGGCAGTAGATGCCACCTGTAAGTTGAAGGCCCAGCCCTTCCAGGCACGACCACCGCCACCACCTGAAACATTGTCGGCCTCCATCGGCAGTCGTACCGCTTCAGTTTCAACAGCGACAGGTAAAAGCGAGACGTCGGTGAGTTGCGGTAATAAATAGAATGTCTGTGAGACAAATCACACACACACAGTCTATATATATATATATATATATATATATAAACAATATATGAGTATATGCATATATATATGTACATGTATGTACATACCTTCATCTACATGTACATATAGATAAATATCTGGGTACATATATATATATATA
>NW_026400439.1:0-866 GCF_001194135.2 Octopus bimaculoides | reverse complement strand
GAATATTAAGAGGTTAAAATACAATTCGTTCTGGTCGGCCAACTAAGCTTAACCCATTACCTACCAGTGATCTCATATGAAATCACTTAAAAATTACAAATTTCGTAATTATCTGTCAATATTTACACATATCTAACCTTTTTCCTATATCTACTAGGTATATTTCTCTGATATTCAAATGAGGTTTGCTATTTTTTCACCCAATATCTCGCTTATTTCTATTTAAAATGTTATTTTGATCATTCCAGCGTGTTTCTAAGGCAGTTTTATGCTAGAAATTAAAGCTTCATTAAAAAAAATTCCAGTTAATAGAATTATGGGAGGTAATGGGTTAACAGAGACAAAATGGAGTTTGTCGACAGCAGCTCCCCTTATACGACGAAGCTGATCGCAGATATTCTCCAAATATTCAAATCGAGTGTTGAAAACATCTTCATCGATTTGGTTGTGTCAGCAGGCTTGATACTTGAGTTCTACATGAACTGAATGAGGCTAATCTCACCCAACGGATTTCCATCTGCGGTCCCGTACAGAAATGTGAAGAAAACGATTCGTATTTCTTTGAAGAGAATGTTGACAGGGGACTAAAATGGTTCGTCTGCACAAATGTGAAGGGCAATCAATCACGAGGGGAGAGTGCTGAACCACAACAAACAACTTGCAAAGCAAGGTTTCACCTGAAAATGAGTTGCGACGTCACAGGTGCCAAGTTGTATCGGCCCCTTTGCCTTTCCTTTGGATAACATCGGTGGCGTAGAAAGGAGAGTCTGGTATGCATGGGTGACTACTGGTCTTCCATAAACAAATTTTCCCGGACTTGTGCCTCGGAGGGTAACTTTCTAGGTGCAATCCCTTGGTCAGTCATG
>NW_026400438.1:0-515 GCF_001194135.2 Octopus bimaculoides | reverse complement strand
AATTTTTAAGTGATCTCATATGAGATCACTGGTAGGTAATGGGTTAATGAGTTGTTATTTGGAACATAAATTAACATAAAATTTTGATGGGAGATTTTAATTTAGATCATTTTAACACTTTTGTTAACATGTTTCTGTTAAAATACACAGGGATTGTTTCAATTTTGGAAATAATGTAGAATTCAGTAAAGTAACTTGGTTGTTATTTAGTTGGTGTTTGGAGCCAAAATTAAAATGAAATTTTGATGGAAGGTTTTTAATTCAAATCACTTTAAAGCAGAAAGCTTGCATCAGAGAAGCAGAGGTAGTCTCGGGAGGGTTAATACTAAAAGAGCTAACCATTTTGGTAACATATTTCAACTGAAATACACTGCCTTTTGTTCCACTTAATTTTGAAAATAATGAAGAATTTGGTAAAGTATCTTTGACATTATTAAGCTGGTGTTTGGAACATAAATTAACATAAATTAACATAGGCGTAGGAGTGGCTGTGTGGTAAGTAGCTTGCTTACCAA
>NW_026400437.1:0-409 GCF_001194135.2 Octopus bimaculoides | reverse complement strand
TATATATATATATATATATATATAGACATACATATATACATACATATACATATATCGTAGTGTTAAGACGTGTTTTTCCCTGTCTCCCGAAGCAACCAACAGGTATCTTTTCATATCGAAGATAAATATTTGCTGAAACCGACACAAAACTCGGTACCTGTTGTTTAACGACGGTCCTGCATTATATCCGTTGAAAAAGAAAGTAAATAGTATATATACAAGGCACATTAATATGAGTGAACCAAAGCGAACGACCATCTTCGAAGGAATCCACGCACGTGGTGAGAGATTGTAAAGATAGAAATCTGAGCTAAGTTTTAAGTTTTATTTTTTATTTCTAAGTTTTATTCAATATTATTTTTTCTTTGCAATTTATTTCACTTGTTTGTTAACATACTGTAATTTCTCT
>NW_026400436.1:0-472 GCF_001194135.2 Octopus bimaculoides | reverse complement strand
GGTGCTAGATGTAGTTGTCATAGTTGTGGCTGGAGGTGGTGGTGGTGACATTATTGTCTTTGTAATTCTTTGGTCATTTTATTTTGGTTATCTTTCCACTTTGTTTCTGCTACACAGTCATGGAAACTTATCTTGTTCTTTCCCTGTTGTATGCCAGAGGGCATATAATAAAGCAACGATTAATGACTAGAGACTCCCTGTCATCAGATCTGCAACCATACAAACTGCAATTTGAATATTTCTTCACACAATAACTTACCGTTTTAAAGACACATGAGAAGCTGATTAATTAAGCACAGTAACCAGCATGTCTGTCTCCATAAACAAACCACCATAATCGAAACAATACTTGAAGCATTCACATATTACCAACAAGCTTGGCTTTGTGGTAAGGAGGTTGTTTCCAAACAAAATGGTTCTAGGTTCAGTCCCACAGTGTGGCACATAGGACAAGTTTGTCTTTTGCCAGCCA
>NW_026400435.1:0-211 GCF_001194135.2 Octopus bimaculoides | reverse complement strand
CAAAATAACTGTGGTGTAACTCCTGTTTATGAGGTAGAAACTCCTTGAAAATTAGGGTACTCGAGTATATACAAATTTAATGAATGGCAGTTAAAATATGCGTTTTACTCCATTCATTAAATTTATATATATATATATATAGACACACGTGTCTATATATGTATATATATATATATATATACACACACGTCTATATATGTGTATATATATA
>NW_026400434.1:0-335 GCF_001194135.2 Octopus bimaculoides | reverse complement strand
ATACTCACATATTATTTGTATTATATACAGACACACATATATATGTGTGTATGCACGTATACAGAGAAAGAGAGAGGAAACCCATACACGTGGAAATGTCCTTGAGTAAAGCGTATGTATGCACAGTTATGTATAATTCCGTCTAAACTGTTTATGACTACTTACGGGTGTGTCTATGTTTGTCTTCCTCTTTGTGTGTGTATGTGTGTGTGATGCGTGTGTGTACTCAAAGACATACGTCCATAGCGACATTGACCTCTCTCTATATCCATCCACCCCTCAACTTACACACACACACACTCACTCTCACAAACACATGCACACACGGACATTAT
>NW_026400433.1:0-447 GCF_001194135.2 Octopus bimaculoides | reverse complement strand
ATCATCATCATCATCATCATCATCATCACTATCATCATCATCGTCATCATGTTCGTGACATGACATAAGAAGAGGTGAATGATCTCAACTTGTTTCTGTCATCAAAGAGAACAAACGGATGTGAGAGTAGTGGTGGTGGTGGTGGTGGTGGTAGCCTAGTGCTGCTGCTGCTGCTGCTACTACTACTACTACTACTACTACTACTACTACTACTACTACTACTACCACGATTACTATAACGACCATGTTACAATGCGATACACAAAAAGTGGCACTTGATCTGCTAGAAATAGCAGCCAAATTGCTACCAAGTCACAGCCTAGCCACTTAAAACAGGAAGGACGCACAAGATGATGTAATCCTCTTCACCACCACCACCACTACCGTGGTCCTCAGAACCACCACCACCACCACCACCAACACCACCACCACCACCACCACCATCAT
>NW_026400432.1:0-248 GCF_001194135.2 Octopus bimaculoides | reverse complement strand
ATGTATATATATATACACACACACACACATATATATATATATATACATATTTTTACATATCTACATATATGTGTATATATATGTATATATGTATATATATATACGTACATACATACATACGCACACACATATATATACACATTTATGTACGTCTGTAAATAAATAGGTGTGTGTGTGCGAGTGCGTGTCTGTGTATATATATACACATATATCATATATATGTATACATATCTATATGTATATATATA
>NW_026400431.1:0-208 GCF_001194135.2 Octopus bimaculoides | reverse complement strand
ATCAACCCCAGGATTTATTCTTTGTAAGTCTAGTACTTATTCTATCAGTCTCTTTGGCCGAACTGCTAAGTTACCGGGATGTAAACACACCAGCATCAGTTGTCAAGTGATGTTGGGGGTGACAAACACAGACACACAAACATATACATATATCTTTTTTCTCTTTTACTCTTTTACTTGTTTTAGTCATTTGACTGCAGCCATGCTG
>NW_026400430.1:0-412 GCF_001194135.2 Octopus bimaculoides | reverse complement strand
TATATATATATATGTATGTATGTATGTATGTATGTATACGTATATATGTATATGTATATATATAAAGCTATTATGTATCTTTGTATTATACACATATATAATCGTGTGTTTGTATGTAGGTTTGTATATAAAGATATGTGGATATATACATGGATATTATACAAAATATAAAATACAGCAGAACCGATATCCTCATTTACTTTCTATATTTTTACAATTATTTTCCCGCGTGAGGTACAAATTGTTGATTTCCGTCAAATCTTAGGGTTTTTAAAAAATATTTTTGCTCATATTCTTTTATTTAATACTTACATAGAAAAAGTGAAGCGAGAGAAAGTATGTCTTTTTTTCCTGCAAAGTTGAAATGATAAGGACACAAGATTGCGCATATACACACGCACATGGAGACACA
>NW_026400429.1:0-357 GCF_001194135.2 Octopus bimaculoides | reverse complement strand
CGACTCTTACTCTATCTTTTATTCCCCCTCTCATTTTTCTTCCTTTTTCTTGCTCCCACTCTCTCACATTTCTTGGCCTTCTCTTTCTTTAACTCCCACTATTTCCCACTCGTTTATCTTTCCTGTACCTTTCTCTTAGCCTGATTTTTTTCTAATCTTTCAATCCCGCTGTCCCCTACCCATCTCTCCTTCCATGTGACCGGTATCCGGCCAGCTATGATCTTTCTTTCTTGGCCTGACTGCCGACCGCCAACACCTCTTGTGTCCATCTCCCATGCTCCTGCCTTTAGGCATTCACTTCAGCTATATTTGATTCGTTCTCAGTTGAAAGATGCCTGTTGTTATTTCTTGTTGTTT
>NW_026400428.1:0-623 GCF_001194135.2 Octopus bimaculoides | reverse complement strand
TATATTACAGGTATATATAAACATATGCATATATGTACATGTGTATATACACATATTAAATTTGTATGCATAATTTTCCCGTCTGCCTGAACATGAAAGGAATAAAACGGAATTACCATTCTTTCATAGACATATCCAGCGTTGGAACTAAAACCTTCTAGACCTCATTGATATTTCAAATGAAATTCCATCCCCGATCGTTATTCTTTCATTTCAAAGACAGCTCCTCTTTTTTCTTTTTTTTTTTCAGCTTTTCTGATATCTTTAACTTTTTTTCTATCTGCGTCTATCTCTTTCACTCCCTCGTTTATTCATTCATTCATTCATTCACTCACTCATTCATTCCCTCACTAACAAAGTCACTTAGTCAGTCACTTACCTTCTCTCTCTCTCCCTCCATCCCCTCTCTCTCTCCCTCCCTCTCTATCAATCGGTCCGTAGTATTGATATTTCCAGTGATGTCTCGGGAAGGCATAATGGCGTTTATCAATGTCTTCATCTTTATCAAACACTCAGGATTTTCTTTTCTATACATACACACATACATATACATAATTACATACATGCATACATACATATTAATATACACACCTACCTACACACACACACACATATATATATAT
>NW_026400427.1:0-3562 GCF_001194135.2 Octopus bimaculoides | reverse complement strand
TGATTCCATCCTTCCAACTAGTTTAGGTTTTAAGCATTATTATTATTATTTAATTTATATATATATATATATATTTTTTTGTATTTTTTTTACTAAATGTCCTCTGAGTAATATCTACTTCTACATCCACCGACACTTGTCTTTATTTTCCCCTTCTATAGTTGATTAAGTAATTTCCTTCCCAGTAATGCTACTTAAGTTGCCTTGTACCACTAGTTACTTTGTCTTAATATACCCGATCTTCTCCTTGTAAGCATGTATATTGTTGTTATTATTTCTCAACAAAATATCTTGTACCTTGTTCTTCCATTGATTTGCATTAACATCCGTATATTAATATACCACAAAGTAATGATGTTTCATTTATCATGTTTGCATTCTTCACTTCAAATCGGTATGTTATTAATCTTAATATTTTTAATATATTCTTAAACAATATATATTTCTGCCTCAATCACCACTTGTTCTTTATTTTCCCCTTCTACAGTTAGTTAAGTAAATTCTTCCTAGTAATGCCACACTGGTTGTTGTTCGTACCATTGGTAACTTCAATTAAGTATTTCCAATCTTCTCCTTGTAAGCGTGCACATTATTTTTATTTTTATTATTTCTCCACTAAATATCCTGTACCTTGTTTTACTATTAACTTGCGTTAATATCCGTATAATAATATAATATATTACTAGGCTATGATGCTTTATTTATTTTTTATATTTACTTTCTTCATTTTATATTAGTATGTCCTTAGTTATACTAAAGGTTTAAATTAAATGATTAAAATGGGGGGAGGAAGGCAAAATAGATCACAGTAAAGTAAACTAGAAGTCGTAAGCTAATTGCTAAGTCAAAAGTGAAGGAAGGGAGAGAACCAAGAGAGTTCATCAAATATAAAAAAAATGTTCTCCTTAAGGAAAAAACTAAGGACATACTAATATAAAGTGAAGAAAGTAAATATAAAAAATAAATAAAGCATCATAGCCTAGTAATATATTATATTATTATACGGATATTAACGCAAGTTAATAGTAAAACAAGGTACAGGATATTTAGTGGAGAAATAATAAAAATAATGTGCACGCTTACACTATTAATATTCCTGGAGGCAGTACATACGTGTCAATTTGTTATTCTCTCTTCCCTATTTGTGATGAAGCTTCAGAGTTCCCGATTTAAACAATTCTTTATTGATCCAATACATCCCCACCCTACTTAATTTGCATAAACATGTTCACCACATTTTCTTTCCTTTAGCTCTATTTACACAGCTGTTGTTCTGTGTTTAGGGCATCAGTTGCTTTTAATCCGGCCCTGACTGTCAATGTGCATTATTGTGTCAGTAAGAATATGCTTGTATCAGCCAACTCACGGTTTTTTTTTTTACATTTACATACGTATTTTCTAATATAACTTTCGTACACATATATGTACGAATTGGTAAATTAAGCAAGGGCTTAGGGCTTCAGAGGAAGGTGTACAGCATAGTTCCCTGCAGTGATAGACTTAGCACGGCGATAAACAGCGCAGTGGAACCCGGTTCCGTGGTTTTAAAGTAAATAAATAAATAAATACGTGCTGAAAATTTACATTTTTTTTCTTGTTGGCTGCAAGAAAGGTAAATAGTTGACCGTATTGCTGCTATTTAGAGTTAAGTAAATAAAACCATTTTTTAAAAAATTACATATTATATTTAATATAGTTATGGAAGAAAAATCTTTTATTTTATCTGTAACATTTATTATGTCTTAATTATTGGATGAGTATAGTGGGGTAGCCATGACTGGGCTGTTTTAGGGCATCAGTTACCCTTAACCTGGCCCCGACTGACCACAAACGTATACACACTGTATTCAAAAGTTCTTCACTGACACACAATGGCCTGCATACTAACACCTAGCTCAACATCAGAGACTCTACGTGCTCTCCGTTACTAGAAATAGCAGCTAAATCAACCACCACCACCACTCTCCTAGGGGCACAATGCCTGAAATTTTGGGGGTAGGGGCTAGTCAATTATATCAACTTCAGTACTCAACTAGTACTTATGCTATCGACCCCGAAAGAATAAAAGGCAAAGTCAACCTCGGCGGTATTTGAACTTATAGCGTAAAGCCGAAACAGATGTTAGATATACTCTTTAGAAAAATACGTGATGGTCATGACTTGATGACGTCTGACCTGGGGCTAATTTACTGCACACACACACACTGACATACATATCGATACATTTTCACAATACATATGCACAATTCAATCATACAGATGATTCAATAGCCACGAAGGTTTTTTTTCACGTAGCCACACTCGCACTTTGGTTTTTACACAAAAACCTTTACACGTTCATTCGACAGTCACTAATACATTTGTGATTGTGTGTCTTTAGAAGTATTTTCAGGTTCACTCTACTTTCTTTTCTTTATTCTCACCGCTACCATCATTATTTTTCTCCCTCAGTTGTCTCATTAATATTCTCTCTGTGTTTCTGTCTTTATGTCGTAAATGTTGTCATAGTAACTATAGATAGTCATCAGATTATATTTACGTTTTCGGCGTTACCATTGAAAACCATCCCTCGAAGCAATCACAAAACTGTCACACCCCTCTCCTTCCATACCAAATCTTTCTTCCTCTTTCTATTCCTCCTGATACTTTTTCTCTCTCTCCCCAGCCCTCTCATTCGCACCTCCTTTATATATCTCTCACTTCCCTTCCCTCCTACCTCTATCTTTCTTCATATCCGCCTACATTTACACCTGCAGACACCTACACACATCTGTTACTTTTTAGCCCAAGGTCCGTCCTGGTCGAGCAAAACGTCCAGCATGACCATCCCGTCTTAATATATTATCTTGAGAAGCTAACTTATAATATACGCCCTTCCTTGTTTATGACTGTCGAATGTGATTTGAGAAAGATTTGGTTGCCATTTTTTAGCACTTGAGTAACAATATAAACAATCATACATATATATTTGGTCAGTAGGAACACACACGCGCGCACACACACACGCGAACACACACACAATGTATGTTACTGCGGGGGTGTGTTGTTTGTCCCACTACCCTCATTGTTTGACAGCTGGTGTTCGTTCGTTTACATTCCCTAACTTAGTGTTTCGAAGACCAATAAAATGAGTAAAAGACTTAAAAATATAAGTGCTGGGGCTAATTTGTTTGATTATTGATTAAATCCTTCAAGGCAGTGTCCCAGTATGGCCACAGTCCAATCATTAAAACAAGTCGAATATCTGTGTGTATGTATGCTTTTGGCCTTGTGGTTAGGATGTTGCACTTATGATCGCTAGATCGTGGGTTTGATTCGTAAACCAAGTAGTGCATTATGTTCTTGAGCAAAACACTTCATTTCACGTTGCTCTAGTCCCCCTTTCACTCAAGGGGAATTCTGGCCTTTCTCAGCTAGTGGGATGACGTAATTTGAAGGCTAAAATGATGCAAAGTACATCGTGACTAGCAATATGTAACATCTGATAGTCTCATCAGTTACGTGATCACATGATATATATATGTGTATCTCTCTCTCTCTCACTATATATATATATATATAT
>NW_026400426.1:0-371 GCF_001194135.2 Octopus bimaculoides | reverse complement strand
ATTTTGGGGAGAGTGTCGCGTTTATTCATACTGGTTTCTTTAATTTTCAGTCATTCAATCCTGATTTGATTTTTTTAGATCATGTAGTTATGTTGCGTCGATTTCTGTATGACTTACTTCATCTATTTGATTTTCACCTGCCTTAGTGTTTATGGTTGGTTCAGAGAGTATTTCACTTTGCCTATCAGTTACCTTAACTCTTTCAATCATTACTGTATTTTCATCAGCCTTGGGTTGGTTTATAATTATTTCCTCTGTAGTATCTTCTTTAGCTGCAGTTTCATTCTTTTTATCCCTTACTGCTAGTTTAATTTGGTTAATCTCTATAGCAGTTAGTAATTTTATTATTATTATTATTATTATTATTATTA
>NW_026400425.1:0-209 GCF_001194135.2 Octopus bimaculoides | reverse complement strand
GTTTGTATGTATGTATGTATGTATTCACATGCATATAGTTGCATATCTAGACATGCTCATATATGTATGGATATTTATATGTAAGTACATGTGTGCGTGTGTGTATGTGTCTGTATGTGAGTGTGTGAATTTGTGAGTGTGTGTGTCTGCAACAAGTAAAAGATAGGAATATATATATATATATATATATATATATATATATATATATA
>NW_026400424.1:0-270 GCF_001194135.2 Octopus bimaculoides | reverse complement strand
CTTTCCATGTCATTTCTTATTCGTATGTTCTTTTACTCTTTAAATTATCAATTTTGATGATACTGGACTTCTTCACATGTTTCAGCAACGGTGCCACAGCATTTTTAGATTTTTGTGGTTTTCGTCACTGTTTATACAATTATCTTGAAAAAATCTGCAAAGATGTTACAGATGTTTAAAGTTTGATAATTTTCAAATTTTTCAGACAATCAGAAAACAGCGTGTTTGCTGCCCCTTCCATCAATAGGCGTGGGTTGGAGAGAGGCATAT
>NW_026400423.1:0-1735 GCF_001194135.2 Octopus bimaculoides | reverse complement strand
ATAATAATAATAACAACAACATCGAAAAATACCTTAGAAATGAGAACCCAAGTTCGAAATTCCCCCAAGACACCTGATGAAGGCTGCAGGGTATATCAGCCGAAATGTGTTAACAACAAACAAGATGAGGACAAATATCCGTCGAATGTAAATAATGTAAATAATACTCTTTTACTTGTTTCAGTCATTTGACTGTGGCCATGCTAGAGCACCGCCTTTTAGTCGAGCAAATTGACCCCAGGACTTATTCTTTGGAAGCCTAGTACTTATTCTATCGGTGCCTTTTGCCGAACCGCTAAGTTACGGGAACGTAAACACACCAGCATCAGTTGTCAAGCGATGTTGGGGGGGGGGACAAACACAGACAAACAAACATATACACACACATACATATATATATATATATGCATATATACGACGGGCTTCTTTCAGTTTCCGTCTACCAAATCCACTTACAAGGCTTTGGTCGGCCCGAGGCTACAGTTGAAGACACTTGTCCAAGGTTCCACGCAGTGGGACTGAACCCTGAACCATGTGGTTGGTTAGCAATACGTTTTTTGGAATGAGAATGATTCCCAGATTGAAAACCTGCCATTTGTTTGTCTCTTGAACATCGAGTACTGGGATCTTATTCAAATGCATTTGGCTTGCTGCTGCTAGATGGTTAGCTTGGCAGATTCACATCATTTCAGTTGGTTTTTATCAGAAGACACCAAAGGTCAAACGGGAGATAAAATGCATTTGCTTCGTTCATTTTGCATCGAGAGAACTTCTGGACAAATTAGCAAACATTTGGAATTCAACTTCGGACTGGAACATTAGAATGATACCATTAAAGAATTAATTCTCATCCGTCCTTAACATCTGATCAGACACCAGCCAGGCACATAGACATTATAGACATATTATAGTCCAGGTTATTTGGGTCTTTTTAGTTTTGGACGGCAGATCGAATAAGCCCTCCACAGGAGCTTGTCTAAATGTCCACAAGAGTACGGCTTGTAAGCTAGTCTCTAATAAAATAAAGTAGTTGCTTCATTAATTATTCGATAATTTTCATATACCACAACTACCTTGATTACAGGTATCCACTGTGGGATTAAAAAACGTAGTTCATGTGGTACATCTCTCCCTCTTTCACACACACACACTTGATTCTGGTACTTAAACTTTTCACTTTGCCAAGATGAAAAACACGAAACCACCGTTTGTCTCAGTAAGATAAATATTCACCTCTTTAATCGTAAGTTCAACCAATCTCCTTTCTTTGATGCCCTTTCTAAGGTAAATATTAAAGAAAATCTTTTCTTCTCTAATATACTTTCCATGGATTTATAGTTAATTCGTTTATGTATTGAGTGAGATTTGGCTGCTATTTCTACATCGAGAGAACTTCTGGACAAATTAGCAAACATTTGGAATTCTACTTGGAACTGGAACATTAGAATGATTCCATTAGAAAATTAATTCTCATCCATCCTTAACGTCTGATGAGGCACGAGCTTGGCACAGTCATTATAGTCATTATCGTCTCTAACAAAGTAAAATCGTTGCTTAACTATTTGGTAATTTTCGTATATCACTGTAGTTGCGAGTGCAATTTGCTTGCTTTTGTTACATGTGTACACTGTGTGCGTGATTATAAATGTTGTTTATGTGCAACATCTCTTTCTCTTACTATCACACACATTTAGTGGAGGCGCAATGGCCCAGTGGTTAGGGCAGCGGACTCGCG
>NW_026400422.1:0-338 GCF_001194135.2 Octopus bimaculoides | reverse complement strand
CGTTTAGTGTCCAGTTAAGGATGTTGTAGCTGTAGCTTATAACTGGGACGCCTAAAGTGTTAATACCCATTATCTTGTTTTTAGTATTGAGCTCTGTTTTTAGTATTGATCTAACTCGTCTATAGTACTCTTTTTTTATTTTTTATTTCATTTGTGTATGTTGTATCCTATCTAGTTCACTGACTCCTAAATATTTGTATGGTTGGCTTTAATCTAGTTCTCTTATTTCATTGGCTTTATCTAGTGTCATATTACTACTTTTAACTAATTTTCCTGTTTTCAGGGTTGCTGAAAAATTATTATTATTATTATTATTATTATTATTATTATTATTATTA
>NW_026400421.1:0-290 GCF_001194135.2 Octopus bimaculoides | reverse complement strand
TTATTATTATTATTATTATTATTTATTGCTTTTGCACAGCTTCTAACACTGGAGATGTACTACAAGTGTCACTGTTCACTACCAGTGAACTAAGGTAACACCTTTTATTTTTCGAGCACCTTCCGGAGTGTTCGAGCGGTCCCAAGTAGTGTTGTTTTCTGCAAGTGCTCCACCCTTATTGCAGCTCCTATTTGTTCCACATACTTCTCGAGATCTTTACTCACTGTTCACGGGGCTCCGACAATTATTATGATTATTATTATTATTATTATTATTATTATTATTATTAT
>NW_026400420.1:0-416 GCF_001194135.2 Octopus bimaculoides | reverse complement strand
TGTATGTATGCATGTATGTATGTATGTATTAATGTACGTATGTTTATATGCATGCATGTGTGTTTGCATGTATGTTCGTACCTATATATGCATTTGCGTATGTATATGTGTTTTGCATTCATATAAGAGTATATAAATAACATGGTGCAAGCAGTTATATATGAATGCATATATGTTTGTATCTGTTGTAAAATATATCACGAAACCACGATGTCCCGGGTTTCATCCCGCTACGTGGCGCCACGGGCAACTACCTTGTATAATAATCTTAACAAAATATCTCCTGATGGAAATTTCTTCGGCAGAAGCCTGTGAAGAAGTCATCTATCTATCTATCTATCTATCTATCTATCTATCTATCTTTTTTATGGATGTTTACATGTGTGTATGTATATGTGTATATGTATATATTTATA
>NW_026400419.1:0-304 GCF_001194135.2 Octopus bimaculoides | reverse complement strand
TGTGTGTGTATGTGTGTTTGTGTGTGTATGTATGTATATGCGAGAAAAATAAGTTCAAAGACTTTTTTCTTGTAAACATATGTCCAAATTCCTTTTCATTAACCTTAAATAGTCTTATTGATTACCTCCTTTTCGTTTTTTATTAGTTCTTATTATACTCTTAGGTATATGTGTACGTATGTGTTCTCTGTGTGTGCATGCATGTATATGTGCCTGTGTGAGTATGTTTATGCACTTGTGCTCATGCTTTTATATTTATGTGTATATATGTATATGTATGTATATGTATATATATATATATATG
>NW_026400418.1:0-239 GCF_001194135.2 Octopus bimaculoides | reverse complement strand
ATATATTTATATATTTTAGACATAATGTGTAATATGAATAATTGAAATGCAAGAATATGAAATGCTGAGAAATGAGGCTGAGTGAGTGCTAAGAAACTGAGTGCTAAGAAATTCATGGTAAATTTGAAGGCCATACTTGTATTTTTCATTTCATAAGTAAGAAAATGATGGGGACAATAATATCTAAATATAGTTTTTATACGTGTGAGCATGTATGTGTCTGTGTCTTTGTGTGTATG
>NW_026400417.1:0-318 GCF_001194135.2 Octopus bimaculoides | reverse complement strand
TAATAATAATAATAATAATAATAATAATGATAGTTATAATAATAATAATATTAATAATAATAACAATAATAATGCACACATATATATATGTGTGTGTGTGTGTGTGTGTGTATGTGTGTGTGTGTGAGCATGTGTATACATATATATATATATATATATATATATATATATATATATATGTGTGTGTGTGTGTACGTATATATATATACATATATATGTGTGTATGTGTATGTATGTTTATATATATATGCATATGTATATATATATATGCATATGTGCAGTGCGTATGTATATATATATATATATATATATATATAT
>NW_026400416.1:0-333 GCF_001194135.2 Octopus bimaculoides | reverse complement strand
TGTATGTATGTGTGTATTCGTATATGTTTGTATGTGTAGATGCTTGTGTATATGTATATGTTTGTGTATATGCTTGTGTATGTGTATATGTTTGTGGTTGTGGATTAGTGTGTGAATGTAGATGGACGATATAGGTGGTTGCATTCGTGTGTTGGTGTATTTATGCTTGTGTGGGTCAATGTGCGGTTGTCAATATATGCATGAATGTATATATATGTCTGAACGTGTGTGGGTATGTATCTGTATGCATGCCTGTCCGGATACATGTCTGTGTATGCATATGTGTGTGTGTGTGTGTGTGTGTGTGTGTGTGTGTGCATCTTAAGGTGTGAC
>NW_026400415.1:0-260 GCF_001194135.2 Octopus bimaculoides | reverse complement strand
ATATATATATATGTACATAGATACATGCATATAGCAAGACATTTATTTCTGCCTCTTTATTTCTCTGTCACACTCTAACCTTTCATTCTCTGACACAAGTTCCCTCTCTCAAATGCCCCTGCCCCTCTCATAATTCCTTGTCTTGCAAGTTACTTGGTTACCCTGCCAGTGCTGGTGCAATGTTAAAAGCATCCAATCCACATTGTAATTTGGTTGGTATTTGGAAGGGCATCCAGCTGTAAAAATCATGCCAAAACTAA
>NW_026400414.1:0-1253 GCF_001194135.2 Octopus bimaculoides | reverse complement strand
ATAGAAATAATAGATATGGATGTGAATTATGTTCTATGGAAATATATGAATTTTTTAAACTTAGAAATAATTCTAATCCAATCAATAATAGATTAGACCTCAGGGTATCGTGTGTACTCGCACTTTTAAATTTTTTAAAAAGTAGTTTTTATAAAGTAGTTAAAATTATCAAATTATAGTAATTTAACTTCCACCATGGTCATCTGGGGCTATTAATTAGCACATATTTTAAATTGGAAATTGAACCTTTATAACTTAATGTACTTGTGATAAATAAGATTTAAAATCTACTCCATAGAAGATATTCTTTCACACCACTTCTGCTATTGCTGTTAGTTTCACAATATGTATCTTAACCCTATATAGCTTATAAGAATAGAACATTTTCATAAGTTTTTTACGTTATTTAATACTTGACTTTAAAAGAATGATTATTATTGTTGTTATTACATTATTCCAGGGCTTACAGCAATAGTGTCTTGTTTATTTTGTATTTTTTACTTAAATAAATCTAATCCTTATGCTAAAAATTAATCTAATCCTTATTCAATTAATATTTTTTAATTAGCCCATGTTAATCTTGAAACAAATCCATGACTAATGAAAATTTTAATCAATCATCAGGTTCCTGTATTGGATGTCCTTGTTAATTCCTAATATCCTTTTTCTTTTTCTGTCCCTTAAACCTTAGTAAACCCATAAACTAATATAAATCCTATACTAATTTTTCTTCACATTATAAAAATAAAGCTTAAATTCTAAGTGCCTTCTAAATAGTATTATTATATATATCAGCTAAAATTTTTAAATAATTTCTTAAAATAATTTAAAATTATTTTCATGAACCCAATATACTTAATATCCTTAGACTTTACACCTTATCTATAGCCTCTGAATTCAATACTGACATTACTTCATGCTTTTTATTTTATTAGCATACCTCTTACTGTTAAAATATTGGTTTAACTAATATTGATATCTGTAAAACAATACTGATGCTCTATTTTAGACTAAAGGAAAAGCCCTGTTTGACCTATATACCTAGGGTTTAATTCCTCAACATTTTGATAGTAGTAAAATACCCCAACCTATAAGATTGTTTGCCACTCTGACCAGAGAATCCTTTATAACCATATCTTTTATAGCCTTGTCCATGCATAATGCTTACGCCTTCCCTTTCCTTAGAAGTGATTGTCCCTCATGCTATTACTACTAGATAAGAGACAATAAAATCAGAGACAGTTTAGAATTTT